>NC_048301.1:25676779-25705092 GCF_013100865.1 Trachemys scripta elegans
ATCATCTTATATAATCCTAGACCACCAGGGGGCCTTACATAAGGCCATAATCATCTTATATAATCCTAGACCACCAGGGGGCCTTACATAAGGCCATGATTTGTTTACCTGACAAGTGTCCCATCGTGACCCTTACCTCCTCATGGAACTTTTCATTAGGTTGGTGTATTAATGATACATCCCCACAACTCATATCCATAAATACTTGCAATATCAGGACCTTACATACTTATGTGCTCTTCACCTCACTTTACCAAACATGCCAGTTTATTTCACCCAATTGCCTGTTTCTTCTGCAAACATCTTCGCACTTCCTTCAGTGCTAGCCCATATATATGGACTATCCTCCATGAACTGGTCCAGAAAGACACTATTCTGTCTTTCTCCAAGTCCCTCCTCAAGACCCACTCTACTAGGATGCTTTTGGGAAAATATCAGCTGATACCATGTAGGTATCTGGCCAGTAGGGTCTTCCGGAGTGAAATTCTGACCCCAATGAAGTCAACTGGGCACTCATTTTAATGGCAATAGGATTTCATCCCTAATATTTCTTAATTTTTTGCGCCTATGTAAATATATCTTATCTCTCTTTCTTCTCATCCTTCTTCTCCTGTTCCTTCTAATTGTTTGTTACACTCATTTGTTAAGTCTTGTTGTAAGCGCTACTTGGCATAAGCAGATACTACTTACTGTGAGTGATGCTTATAGTATTGGGCTCTTTATTTTTCCCCAGATAGATTTAAACATGAATATTCTTTGCAAGGAATGTTTTCCCCAAGAATTAAATGTTTTTAAAGATAACCCTGTGGATACTAATAAAAGGGCATTTCTAAGAACCTTATGTATTTGGTGGGCTCAGAGGGCTGAGAGCGACGTTCCTTGTTTCAGTGCAAATCCTCAAGTCCACTTAACTGATGTCTGGCTGCCTTGACACGTGGTCTATATTTCTTGCTATGTAGACTAGGACCAGAACGTAGATCCATGAGTTATTTATTGTGTGTGTCTGGAAATCCCACTGCCGCCACTCCCTAAAGTAATGGGGCACAGTTTTTCACAATCTGTATCAGTGCACCAAGGTAAGATTTCAAATTTTCCACCCTATGTTTTGTAGTTTGTATTAAAATAACGTGTTGTATAAAGCAATACAAAGTAAAGGCTTGATTCTGCTCTCTAACATCAATGGCAAAATTCCTATTGATTTTAGTGGGAGCAGAATTGGACCATAGCCTGAAGTTAAGTTAAAAATAGCAACTTGGTACAATAACAGGTTCTCTAAACTGTATGAACTGGATTTTTCTGGTCTTTTGCAAAGGACTCCACCTCAAAAAGTCTCCAGCCGAGTCCACCAGTGAAGTACAGAGTCCGAAAAATGATGTAACTAGCATAAATTCTCATTGATAGCTCATCCCCTGAGTATATGACTTTGTTTCTATCAACGTCTGAAAACAGCTTTTCTAAATTATCCACACTCTTATGCTTCTTGACTGCTTCTTTAGAAATCTGAATAGCGTGATGGTGATTTGGGAAGCAAAACATGTTTCTGGGCAGTTTTAAAAAAAATGTATGTGCCTGGTACAGTGACTTTTATTAACATGGCCATGATTGTGGTTGCTTTCAGGTTATGATGGCAAAATATAGGTATGCAAAATAAGAAAGAATCTCTATGAGGAAATGGATAACAGAATGGGAAAATGATCTACAATTATCACTCCTTAGGTTCAGACCTAGAAATATCATTCAGTGTAGTTTTGCCTTTTTCATAATGCAAGTATAGGACAAATTTGGAAGTTTTCACTCAGGGTCACCAGAGAGCAAGTGTGAAAAATCAGGGGGAGGGAGGCAATAGGATCAGGGGGCTAATAGTTGCCTATATAAGACAAAGCCCCTAATCTGGATGGTCCCAATAATATCAGGATGTCTGGTCATCCTACACTCAGTCCTTGCTCTGGCAGAAGTCCCTTGACTTAAAGGGAAGTTTTGCCCAAGTTCTTGACCCAAGGCTTTTGGAGCCCTATTAAAGGGACCTGCTTTAAGAAAATGTTGAACACCCAGAAAATGTTGTGTGCCCATCTGAGGTCTGGAAAACACTATATACTAATATTAAGGAATACACACAGCTCTCCTGTGAGCTAAGGAAGCATTAGCTCCATTTTACAGGTGGGAAAAGCAAGATATGCCCAAAGTCACAAAGGAGATCGTTAGTGGCAGAGGGAGGAATAGAATTCAGAACTCTTGACTCCCGGTTCTACATCTTAAGCACAAAACTGTCCTGGCTTTTGTGTCTGCACATTGAATAAACTGCAAGAGAGAACAATGACTACTGCAGTGTGCAGCTTCTCTGCTTCCATCATTTAGACTCGTAGTCTCATTGACATTAAGGCCAGAGGGGACAATCATGATCATCTAGTCTGATCTCCTGCACATTGCAGACCACAGAACCTCACCCACCCACTCTTGTAGCATACCCCTAATCTCTGGCTGAGTTACTGAAGTCCTCAAATAACCATTTAAAGGCTTGAAGTTATAGAGAATTCATCAGAGAACAGAAGAATGAAGTGTTGATAAATTATTGTTCACCATAATAATTCTTTGGACATATGTGGGCCTTTCATGCAAGAATCTCAAAGTATTTTTCAAGCATTCATTCATACTTGCCACAACCCTGAGATAACTCAACCCAGAGTAAGTAAAGTATTACTATCCCCATTTCACAGATAGGTGACCTGTGACACAAAGATATTAAGAACTTTGTACAAGGCCACAAAGTGGCAGAGTTGGTCACAGAATCCAGGAGTCCAGGTTCCCATTCTCCTGATCTAACCATTGGTGAAGAGGAAGAAAACAGCATGGAATTGCAAACAAAAATAAGAAAAAAAAAATTCCTGCTTTTTAATGCAGAAAGCGCTGAAGGGACAGAGCCAAGTATAGAAGAAGAAATGAGGAGATTGCAAAGTTGACATTAACTGCTATCACTAGAGAACAGGAGCAGTAGAAAATGCAGAAGACACTTTTGTCAACTACTGTAGAAAAAGAAAACTACAACCACTCTAGGAAGAGGAGGACATGGAGCTAGACTTGGCAACTGCTGTGAGAATTGCTAATATGTGTGGCTGGCTGAGACAAGAATGAGCCATCTTGTTGGCATCTTTTCTGTCAGGAAAGGCAATACAAGCCAATATAAAGTGGATTAAGAGGATTTAAAGTACAAAAATAGTAAAACAAGCTGTTTTTTTAACAATAATTCAGAGAAGCATTGAGTGAAATTTAAGTCATTTAAAGTAAGGATGTCTCCGTGAGGGAGGGGGAGAGGAAACATGCCTTATTCTGTATCCCAGTAGACAAGAAAACCAACACAGTATTCTGTCAAACAGGATTCCCAGTTTTCAAAATTCCTGGATCCCTGCCCTCATCTTTGAGAAGGGGGTAATGATATCCTTGCCAACTCTTCATTAAAATCAGCTCCATCCAGAAGATGATCTCTATATTGGCTACTGGGGAAGGGCAGGGACTTCCCAAGATTATCCTGTGTGGGGTTTTCTTTATTGTGGCAGAATTGGATCCAGGAGTTTTTGACAAGCAGATGGGAGAGAGTCAGAGTAAAATAAGTCTCATGGGGAATGGGTGGGGGAGAGCGAACGATAGGTAAGGGTTTGCCTTGGTCTTGAAAGGGCAGGATGTTGAATTTGGCCAAATTAATCAACAAATTGCTTGTAAAGAACTCAACTACACTTACTGCATTTGCTCTCACATATTCTAAAGCTTGATTCTGCCCCTTCCCATATCACTGCTTCTGGAAGAAGCCTTTGGTATCTCAGCAAAGAGCCTACAGACAGGAAAGCCTGTCTTAAATATGGACAGGTGGTCAGTGTGCAAATACACTCTTAAAGGAATGTTGGCATGACCATCTTCTCCCCCCAGCTGTCTTCTATTGCTATATTTTATGAGGCTGATGCCTGTTTTCATTTGATTAGAATTAGAATAAGTAAATTGATATTGGAGGATTTTTATTTCTTTTAATTTGAATGCCTTATAAAGTAATACATGTTATAGTTCATTAGGTTCTCCTGGATTGGACACTTACTAGCTTCTGAAGCCTGTTCCATTGTTCTGCGGTTGTGCTTTCACCATTTGGGATTCAGTGTCCTGCATAATGAATAAATTACATTGAGACAATGGACTCCACCATATGGGGGTAATTTGTACTTGGACAGAAGGAGAGGGCTCCTGCACAGGTCCTAAAGGGAAGAGCCGCAATCTTCAAAAATCCCTCTAATTTTTTCAATTATTTATTTTCAAAAGGCCTTTTACATCCCCAGTGTATGCAGATAGGGGCTTTGAATAGAGCAAGCTGGGGACCAGGCATAAAAGTGCTAATTTTAATTCCAGGGCTTCTTAGATGCAGATGAGTCAGTATACACTGATTAACACCTTCACTGCTAAGGAAGGTGCAACAACCCTGGGCTATTGGAATCTTATGCTTAGGGAGGTTATTTTAAACCTCAAATAGCTGTATGTATGCTGTATGTTTCCTACATACCATAGGAAAATAACAGAGAGAGATTTTTGGCACAACCAAAATGTATCATTGGTACGAAAGTCTAGCTGCTCTCTAGTCATGTGATCACAAGTTTTCACCCCCATTTGCAACCATAATGCAAGTTTAAAACATATAATTCAGTGACTTATGCAAATATAAACGGGGGGAGGGGATTATGATCCACCCACCTGCACTGCAGGCATAATCTTAAACCCTTTCTAAAAGCTAAAGGAACAGTGAGTGTTGTCCACCTTTACACAGATAGAAGGGTAATTGTGGGCCAGACGTGTGATCCATAGCACAAACCCAAACCATCAAACACAGAATTGCTGTAAGTGAATGCAGTGCTTCTGAATATGATGAACTAATAACCCTGGTTTAAGCTATACCTAGTGCCGGTACAGTAGGTGACGTGAAAACTTCCTTGGAGAGCTGTACTAGTGTACTTGTAACTCCACTTCCAATCCAGTCCTGGCTGGCTATGCTAGCTGAGCTAAAGCCTATTTGTGAGGACGACATTATTAAGGTATTTTAAACAATTTCTTTCTTATGGCAGTTCATAAACTAACTTGAAATTTACTTCTCTTTCTCAGCATGTTTTCACTTCATTGACAGGTGACAGCCACTTTCTTGGCCTACATACCGGGGATTGAACCGAGGACCTCCAGAGCTAGAAGCGTGAGCTGTGCACACGCAAGCATGTTATTATAGAAGCTTCTTTAAGATCACAGAAATTATGCTTTTTTTTATAAAAAAAGGAACGCCATTTTTATCTTCAGGACATTCCAGCCCTTTTCCCAAAAGCTCCTTACCACGTAATATCTTCCCATTTTATCTGTGGTTTTCCTCCCTTCTGTGTTTTTTCTCCAATTTCTGCTATGTCTGTGACTTTCCCAAATGGCTTCCCATGGTACCCCAAAATACAGCTTCCTTTCTGTCATGGTTGCCCCTTATGTGAACCTCTATTCTACTCTGAACACACACTGGGAAAGACAGAATTCAGGCTTTGACCTGTGAGTCAGTCTTAACTTGCCGTGGTTACTGGGTCTTAGCAAAATTATTTAAAATAAAAAGAGAAAACTGTGAGAATTAAAGTCTACATTTTCCCTTACTAGTTCCCTGCATCCTGTTTGTATCAATGTCGCCATTAAAAAACAGTGCTTGCTCTGCAGTCAAGTTATTTTTTTATTGTCAGCCACCCAGACCACCTGCAAAGTGATGTCAGCAATGCAATTCTATATGAGTAAATGCTTCACTCTTCTTGTAACGAAGGGAAAATTCTTCAGACCATAGAAGTGTTTAATCACCATATTTTAAATATGGGATAATCCAGATTGACCCTTAGTGTTAATACCACTGGAGCATGATCACAGAGAGCAAAGCAAGCAACCCATTTTCATATCCATAAGCTCAGTGTGTAATCCATTGCATTGTGAAACAGAATCAATTCAAGAGTGACATAAATGACAGTGGAAAAGAAGGAATACACATAGCCAGCCAGACTGGGCACTCTCCAAATATTCAGTGAATGATGTTCTGTGGACAATACCTTATTTGGGGTCCTTTTCTTTGGGGTGATCCTCATTATTGGTGATTTGGATTTCACTGCAAACATGGCTTGAGCCTGGTTGGCAAGCTCCTCCCAGAGTAATGGGTAAGGTTGCCAAGGAGCCCATCACATGACAGAGAATTTTTTAAAATTAAATTGCAGCAAGGGAGGTTTAGGTTGGACATTAGGAAAAAATTCCTAACTGTCAGGGTAGTTAAGCACTGGAATAAATTGTCTAGGGAGGTTGGGGAATCTGTCATAGGAGATTATTAAAAGCAGGTAAGACAAACATCTGTCGGGAATGGTCTAAATAATACTTAGTCCTGCCTTGAGTGCAGAGGACTGGACTAGATGACCTCTCGAAGGTCCCTTCCAGTCCTATGATTCTATGAAAAATTGGTATAGAGGACTCAATATCCAGTAAAGGCCTTGTCTGCACTAAAGGGAAAGGTCAATCTAAGCTATGCAATTTGAGTTACGTGAATAGTGTAGTGTAGTGTAGCCCAGCCCACAAAAGCTTATGGTCAAATAAATTTGTTAGTCTCTAAGGTGGCACAAGTTCTCCTGTTTTTTTTTTGTGTGTGGTTTTTTTTGTATCGCTTCAAGCATCAATATCAGTCTCATGAAATATTGAGCACATTGGGCCTAAATCTGGTCTGATTAAATATTTTGTAAGCTCTTTAATACAGTGAATGACCCAACATCTTCTTTAGAAAATGGAGACATTCTCTGAAGACTTGATCACTAACATAATAACCAGACAAGAAGAAAAGAAACTGCCAACCAGGTAAGTGAGTACTCAGAGCCGCATTATGCATCTCTTAAAAGTCACTGAAAGTTTTGTCTGAATAATAGCTCCAGGATTTGGCCCTTAATTTAGATAATGAAAAAATTAGAAAGTCCCTTCTCTACCTTCACAGCTCAGTAGCTCCTGGTACTGAGGTACTCTATGGGTAACAATTTTTTAATCCTTCAGAGTCCTGGTTTTAACAGTATAAATTGTGCATTCCTTTCCATTGTTAATCAGTCTCTATAGAGCTCAAAACACTAGGATACCTTATTTATTTAGTGCAAATGCTATAGTTCACACTGTGTTTCTGCATCCAGTTTTACATTGGCTTGTCATGCTTAAAATGCTAAACTTAGAATACAAGATCTAAACAATCCAAAAAGGTATCTAGATGGTGAGGTGCAAATAGACACTGGTTTATCATTGCGGTTTTAAGTCACCAATGTGAAGCTTACAAAGCTATCGCACAATTAAACAGAATCACTATCCTCTGTAGAAGAAAGGACTCCAGCATGAACTACAGAGGTGTTATGGATCAGGAGTGAAATGTACTCTCGTAGACGTAGTTAGGGGATCTGTATAGGTCCTGCCCCCGCTAAGTCTGACTAACTAGTGCTTTTATGCTCTGACCCAGCAAAACACTTGAACATTGGCTTCACTTTATGCATATGAAGTTAAAATTAAGCACACATTTTGCCAGTTTAGGGCCTAAGTTTCTCATGGTTAGCAGCAATAAATTCATTTATGGATTAGGGGCCAGATATCTGACTGCTTGAATTGTCCTATTGACTAAGGTGCTACTCAACATGAGGATGAAAAATATGAAAATCTGACCTTAAAATATTAATAATTTCTCCTTCACATGGCTGACTGAACAATCTCCGTTCATACTTGTGTTTCTTTTACCTCACCATTGGGCCGCAGCATATGGCAAGATGGATATTGCTTATTATGTCATCAGTCTCTCCGCCCCATAGCAAGGAGCATTGTAAATGTGAATGACGTATACAGTGTCTTCTCAGAATGGGCAGGCTCCCCAGTCTTTTCCTCAAATTTGGCTACTGGAGTGTCAACATTTCATGCTCCTCAGGGTTTTCTTCAGGAAAATTGAAGTGGAGCCGTTTTATACAAAACGGAATGAAAAGGCTGACAATATTATGACTGGGCTACCTCTTTTGGGCATGCCTTACTCTGCAGAAGAACAGGGTCTGCTGAGGTAGCATTCTTTGCCACATCATTCTTTAAAATTCAGTTTAATCTCTGTCTGCACAGGTTGTGTAGAAGACATTAATGGTGCAATCAACTAGATTTAATACTAGAGCTTGGCTTAAACCACAACATTCACATTCAAATTTTTCCTAAATTCAGGGATGTTCAGATAGAGGTTTGTTTGATGCTCATCTCTACTTAATATGTGAGTGGGCTAGTATAACCTGCTTGAAATCTCATATTCTGCCTTTTTATAAGAATACAATTTTAATCTCATATATTATGCTAACTCACACTGCATAAGGCTATATATATACACAACACTTTGTAATTATTCTTAAAACAGAAGACATCTTGGGGAATCCATTAACCACTTGACCAGAATAACATTCCTATGTGGGGGGCAAAATTCACATCAGGTACCAAGTATGTTACTTTGAAGTGGTAATGTTGCATTCAAAGGTACACCATTGATGTTTCACTGCTGCACAGAACCTCCAGAGCAGCCTAGTAATTAAACTGTTCATGGGATTTCATATTGCATGAAAAGAAAAAGTGATAGAATCTAATTTAAAAATTTCAAGTAAGCTATTAATTACAGCATATATATATATATGAACAAGAATAATAGCTGATCAAAATAAAAGGCAAGGAGAAGAGTTTTCACCAAATATTAATGTTTTAGCTCCACTTCATGTGATAAATTCCAATCAGATTACAGCATGAATAACATTACCTCTTCTGCTAAATCTTACAGTCCATAAACTTTCAGATACACTGTCCACTTTCCTATTATGGATTATACAGTGTCGTATCAAAAATTGTCATCAATTCAAGCATTCTTCCAATACAGAAAACTGATTGTGAAGAGTCTTGTGTATTGCATTAACTTGAGTCCCTACAAGTGTCTCTTCTGTAGCTGAACCTACATTTCAGGGCCAGAGGTGACCTCTTATTGGAGTAGGAGGAAAACTGTTAATGAAAATTTGCTCAGTGAGCTGTGTCATTCGTTAGTCTTCTTCAGCTCCAGGCAGGTCCATATTGTCAAACATCAGAAGAGGCTGGAAATGAGTGACATGTGTCTTCAAGACCAGAAATGACAGCAAGCTTCCAGCTGAGTGAGGGTGTTGTACATCACAATTAAGAGCATAAATGAGCTCTTAATTGTTGTACTATGCCACACTCTTCCCTGTTGTATCATATGACATTGGTTTGAATTTCATTCTCAGCTTCCCCAGTATAAATCCATAGTAATCCCTTTCCTCTGAATTTTTTAAAGTTGCTCCAGATTTACATCAGAGACAGAATTTGCCTGATTATCTTCAGCATTTGATTTGTCATAGTGTCAGGTGCTACAGGTCTCGAATCCAAGACCCCGCAGGGCTGCTGAGCAAGAGCCTTACCCCCTGCACCACCATGTTGCAAGTTCAGACAAGGCAACTGCAGCTAACACCCCTCCCCCAGAGGCCACACCCACTGACTAGGCTGGGTCAGGTGACTAGCAACAGACTGCTGACTGAACACCGCTGGGCATAAAGCTTCCTGTTCCTGTCCTACCCCTTCTCTGAGCAATTCGTTGCTAGCCTGTTGGTGACCAGACCCCCTGAGGCCAAGTTCTTGCCTGGTTCCTACGCCTTGCTCCTGTTACCGCACCTTGATCCTAGTTACTGCCTCCTTGGCTGGTTTCCATTTCTTGCTCGCATTACTGCTCCTTGTTCCTGATTCCTTGCCCTAATTCCAGTGATTGACCCAGGCATTTACCTTTAGAGTGGCTCCCGACTCTGACCCCAGCATTGACTGCTAGATCAGACCCCCTGTTATGGGCCCTGACACACAGGTTTGCCTTGTGAGCCATGTCCTTGAATGGAAATAGTGTTTTTATCTTCAGTGTGAAAAAGAAAAGAGACCTTTTATCAGTATATTTGAGATCAGAGATCTCCCCATTTCATAGCCCCTGAGCTCTGCTTTTCTCACAACTTTGCTTTCCTTTTAGACAGAATTTTCAGTTCACTTTTATGGTACCACATTCAGGTCTGCCCATACAACATTGTCCAAATGCAAGTGATGTGATCTTTAATGGAGGTCCCAGGTATCAGCCCCATGAATAGGAGGAATAAAACATAGGTCCCTGCTCATTTACAGCAAGTCAAACAGAAAGAAGGGGTTACAGTGTGTCTTCCCTTGGTTTATTCTCACAGGTAACTATGGTTTAACTGCATCAGATGAAGTAGGGGGGAAGAGGTCTGGAACAGCACTGGCAGATGTCTTAAACTTAGCCTGAATCATCTAGATACAGACTATTTCAAGTCTTGAGATACAGCTGGGCTAATGGCATAGAAAGTGTTCTTGATTTAGGGGTCTTGCCTGAGTACAGGCTGCTCCTGAAGGGTCTGATAGCAGCATAGGGAAGCTCATACTTTTTCATCTGCATTTGGCTAGAATAGGTCTGACCATTTCTGTTAGCTGTGGGCCTAGTCATAGTTATCCTTAGTCTAATCATGTTGGGTTTAGACTACCCCATGTGCTCGGTGTGAGGCTACCTCTTGAGACCTCCTGAAAGCTTAAAGTTGGAGCAAAATGTGGCTGCCCAGTTGTAAAACAAAGTTTCAATCTGAGCTTACGAAATACCCCTGCTCTGTAATCAGCACTGGCTGCTTGTTGACTTCTGGGTAGAGTTCAAGGCATTCATTCTAACCTGTAAAATCCTGAATAGTTTGGGACCTTGCTGCATAAGACAACACCTCTCTGCATGTGTTGTGTTGCCACAGTTGAAATCAGCAAGAGTTCTGGCATTGTAGCTGTCTCAGTGTCAAAGAGAAGAGCTACGGGCAAAGCACTCTCCAAGAAGACACCTGACATTGGAACTTGCTCCTTTTTTGGTCTGACAGAATCCAAATTTGTCAACCTTGAAGACACGCTGCAAATCCCATCTTTTTCCACAGATGTCTGAGGAGTGGGTGAGATGACAGTCTCAGGAGAGAGTGGGAGTTTAGCGTAGTTATGGGGAGCTGGCTGAAGGTTATAGAATGCTTTTGGTGTGTGGGTAGTCTACTTAATCTCATTTTTTAAAAACTGAATTCTGTATTATTGTGTATTTAAATTATTGCAAATGCACCCAGATTGTTTTAGATGGTTGCTTATTTTTCTGAATTGATTACAGCTAAAATAAAGTACTAATAAAATAAATACAGGGACTTTCTCTTATTTCTATTTCCTGCTATTTCCACTCTTCCAAAAAGCAACACAACCCATAATCTGAGTTATTTTATATAAATAGGCACTGGATTGCTTGCCCTAGAATTAGTGATGAACATACTCAGACAACGGGAAGAAGCCTTTATGGACTTGTCTATACTTGAAAGTTCATTTGGATTAAGTTACAGTGTGACTTTAAAATGGAATATCTATTCTGGAATAATTACACATGAACTCTGAGATTGTTAAATAGCTATTTTGGAATAACTATGTATAACCAAGTCCTATGAGTTTGGTCACAAATAGTTTCACAGACATATTGGAACATCTTGACCTCCTCCCTCTTGTGAATCTAAAAATAGGCTCTGGGAAGCAGCTCTTTTTCTGGAAAAATCACCTCCAGCATCTAGAAGGTAAGGTACAATGGTCAACATGATGGAACATACGATCTCTGACAGTCACTCTGATGGCTGGGTCAGACCGAATCACAATATTCTGTGCTGTTGTTGTGAGGAGGAGCCCAAAAAAGAGCTGAAATTCTCTGCCCACCCCTTCCTCTCATCATTTCCATATGGCAGGTAAAAGCCTGCTTGTATGATTAATCTTCAGTATAAAATCTGGCTGTTTTCAGCTTTTAATACATGTACTTTTGTTGAAGGACAATTGAAAGGATTTCTTATTTAAGCAGAATGACCCCTTGATATCTCAAAGGAAGAAAACCTAATCCTTTGCAACACCATGAAAACTAAAACTAGGACATACTGTAGTTGGGTATAAAAAGGGTGTAGAACAAGAAAATTATTGAAAGCATTCTGAAAAGGAAAAAAAAAAGCAAAGTTTTGCTTTGCTTCCAAAAATCTCCTGGAAACTATTTTTTTTAATAAGCAGATATTTTGGGGGGATAGACTGAAATGCAAATTTAGACTTTCAAGTGTAAATTTCATCCAAGTAACATCTTTTTGAAAAGTAAATTTATGTTCTGTTGATTGGTTCTTTGGTATTTGGCAAGATTGTAAATAGAACCTCTGTTAGACATGACCAGGGGGAGATTGTAACATAAATAAAATATTAACCTAATTAAAGAGTATCTTTTCTGCCTTGATGAACCTTGTGAGGTCTTACACGTAAGTGCAAAAAAGACCCAAAATAGTTCTTCTTTGTAGAAGGATGGAAGCTGAGATTTCAAAAATTGTCATTTTCTTCAGCATCAAACATCTCTAGTGGTCTTTCAATAAAGATGAAGAGCCAAATTCATTATGGGTGTCATTACAAGAATTTCAATGAAAAGAGCTAGCCCTATATGTTTATATCCTCAATCCTACCATCCTTGCATTGAGTAGTACCTTATTCCCCAGGTAAAAGGGTAGCTGAATCTGTTCCTCCAATTCAAGATGGACCATTTGGTTTGGTAGCAATTCAGCAGAATAGAAAACCTGTGCCATTCGCTAACTAGCAGACATTACAGATATTTTAGCTGTGTGCCATTTTGCCAGTCTGCCACATTATTTCATTTGGAAAAGACACTATATGAACTGATAGCTACTCTCCCCAGATGAAAATAGTGTCTGTTGCTTTGAATTTTGGTGGTAAACTGGCATTTTGTCATTTCAGCTTATCATATTGTTATACATAGAATAATGTGACATGCTTAACTGCTAGCTGCAAGCTGAATATTTAAAGTGGGATATACCTACAGTATTTGCATCTGGGAAAGCTGCAATCAGTCCCTAAAGCAGCCTTCCCTGCTAGAAAGGCACAGCCCCACTGGTGTGAACTGTAAGTTTGACATAGGCAGATTTCCTCCTACATGTCAAGCATGTAACCCCAATGAGAATAACAGGAGACTGGCCCATCTCTAACCGTTATAAGAGAAAGAAAATTATCATGTGTGTATGTTTGTGTCTGAGGAAGATGTAATAAATAGAATTTTAAATATTGTAAGGCATGTTACAGAGATGATTTGCAATTGTCAGTCCATTAGCGGTGTATATGAATACTAACAAAGCTGGAATGCCAGGTTGTGACTTTGCCAGAGAATCTGACAACATGCTTCTAGGATAGTAAGAAAAAATACCCTGTGGATTTTTTTTTACTTCCTATGCAATGAGCTCCCACTAAATTTAAATTACATTCAATAATTTGCTGATCAGCAGTTATTTTAGGCATATTGAAAATGACCCCAGTGTTTACATTAAATAATTGCTATTAGTTGAAAATGTGCGTAATGAACTTTAAATCTCCACAAAACTAACTGCAGTGAACACACATTTACGCAAAGCTCAGTAGATCACCATTTGCAGCTGCCACTGTTCTGAAGTAGTGGACAAATCACTGCGAAAGTTACAGGGCTAGAGCATAGCATGAGGAATCTGCAGGCACAGGTGTGTGTAGTCTTACTGAAATTTAAATTAATTTAGGGCCATTTAAATAAATATCTGATTCCAGTCCAGGTTTGCGTTTGCAATGTGGAGAAGTAGCTGCAGCTGGCTGTAATGCTTAATGGGTGTTCTCTGGGTTTTTTTTTTTAAAAAAGATCAAAGATGTCTCAATATGAGACAATAAGCAGAGTATGAAACTAGAGTCCATAGTCTGGATTTTGCCATTACTATTACTATTGTTTATATTGTAATACAGCTAGATGCCATCTAATGTAATAAACGGACAGGACAAGGGTGAAAAGCTAAACACAAGCACAGAGAAGTGAAGTGATTTGCCCAAAGATACACAGATCAGAGTCTCCGACTCAAAGAATATTTCCAACATACCTCTGAACAGCATACTAACCCACAGAATCCTCCCTACCAGCACTACAAAAAAAAGGATTCTGCATGGACTCCTCCGGACGGTCGAAACAACAGACTGGATTTCTACATAGATTGCTTCCGTCAACGTGCAAAGGCTGAAATTGTGGAAAAGCAACATCACTTGCCACATAACCTCAGCCATGCTGAACACAACGCCATCTACAGCCTCAGAAACAACCCTGACATCATAATCAAAAAGGCTGACAAAGAAGGTGCTGTCGTCATCATGAATAAATTGGAATATGACCAGGAGCCTGCTAGACAGCTCTCTAACACCACATTCTACAGGCCATTATCCTCTGATCCCACTGAGGATTACCTAAAGAAACTACACCATCTGCTAAAAAAACTCCCTGACAAAGCACAGGAACAAATCCGTACAGACACATGCCTAGAACCCCGACCAGGGGTATTCTATTTGCTACCCAAGATCCATAAACCTGGATATCCTGGACGCCCCATCATCTCAGGCATTGGCACCCTAACATCAGGCTTGTCTGGTTATGTAGACTCTGTCCTAAGACCCTACGCTACCAGCACTCCCAGCTATCTTCGAGACACCACTGACTTCCTGAGGAAACTACAATCCATCGGTGATCTTCCAGAAAACACCATCCTGGCCACTATGGACGTAGAAGCCCTCTATACCAATATTCCACACAAAGATGGACTACAAGCTATCAGGAACAGTATCCCTGATAATGCCACAGCTAACCTGGTGGCTGAACTTTGTGATTTTGTCCTCACCCACAACTATTTCACATTTGGGGACAATATATACCTTCAAGTCAGCGGCACTGCTATGGGTACCCGCATGGCCCCACAATATGCCAACATTTTTATGGCTGACTTAGAACAACGCTTCCTTAGCTCTCGTCCCCTAACGCCCCTACTCTACTTGCGCTACATTGATGACATCTTCATCATCTGGACCCATGGAAAAGAAGCCCTTGAGGAATTTCACCATGATTTCAATAATTTCCATCCCACCATCAACCTCAGCCTAGATCAATCCACACAAGCGGTCCATTTCCTGGACACTACTGTGCTAATAAGCGATGGTCACATCAATACCACCCTATACCGGAAACCTACTGACCGCTACACTTACCTACATGCCTCCAGCTTCCATCCAGGACACACCACACGATCCATTGTCTACAGCCAAGCTCTAAGATATAACCGCATTTGCTCCAATCCCTCGGATAGAGACAAGCACCTACAAGATCTCTATCAAGCATTCTTAAAACTACAATACCCACCTGCTGAAGTGAAAAAACAGATTGACAGAGCCAAACGAGTACCCAGAAGTCACCTCCTACAAGACAGGCCCAACAAAGAAAATAACAGAACACCACTAGCTGTCACCTTCAGCCCCCAACTAAAATCTCTCCAGCGCATCATCAGAGATCTACAACCTATCCTGAAAGATGATCCTTTACTCTCACAGATCTTGGGAGACAGACCTGTCCTCGCTTACAGACAACCCCCCAACCTAAAGCAAATACTCACCAGCAACCACACATCACTGAACAAAACCACTAACCCAGGAACCTATCCTTGTAACAAACCCCGATGCCAACTCTGTCCACATATCTATTCAAGTGACATCATCATAGGACCTAATCACATCAGCCATACCATCAGGGGCTCGTTCACCTGCACATCTACCAATGTGATATATGCCATCATGTGCCAGCAATGCCCCTCTGCCATGTACATTGGCCAAACCGGACAGTCTCTATGCAAAAGAATTAATGGACACAAATCTGACATCAGGAATCAAAATACTCAAAAACCAGTGGGAGAACACTTTAACCTGTCTGGTCATTCAGTGACAGACCTGCGGGTGGCTATATTACAACAGAAAAACTTCAAAAACAGACTCCAAAGAGAGACTGCAGAGCTAGAATTGATATGCAAACTAGACACAATCAACTCCGGTTTGAATAAGGACTGGGAATGGCTGAGCCATTACAAACATTAACTCTATCTCCCCTTGTAAGTACTCTCACACCTATTATCAAACTGTCTGTACTGGCCTAGCTTGATTATCACTTCAAAAGTTTTTTTTTGTTTTTTTTTTCTCTTAATTAATTGGCCTCTCAGAGTTGGTAAGACAACTCCCACCTGTTTATGCTCTCTGTATGTGTGTATATATATCTCCTCAATATATGTTCCATTCTATATGCATCCGAAGAAGTGGGCTGTAGTCCACGAAAGCTTATGCTCTAATAAATTTGTTAGTCTCTAAGGTGCCACAAGTACTCCTGTTCTTCTTTTTGCGGATACAGACTAACACGGCTGTTACTCTGAAACAGATCAGATGGCAGAGCCAAGAACAGAATTGGAGCCCTAGCTGCTAAATTATCCTTCCTTTGATACACAGTCTGAAACAAATATTTCTCTACAGTCTACGGTCCTGTTCCTCCACTGAACTTACCAGCAGCAGAGGGGTTCACTGAGACTGAGCTCATTGTAGGATTTGGCTCTGCACGTTGCTGGTTTTCTTTAAATGCATGCATATAAATTATTTGAATTGACTTCACTTCAGTCACTTGTGGTTGACCACATCTCATTGAATTTCCAAGCACCGGTTTATCGGTTTACCTAGGCAAATGTATCCCAGCTACTTTAAAAGAAGCAGTGGATTATAAAACCCTCATGTGTACTTTTTTAATGCTTTAGAAATAGATATAATACTTTTAGGCTTTTTATTATATTTTTTTCACTCAAATCATGCTTGATTTGGTTAATCTAGGCTGAACAGTAGATTAACATTGGAAGCTCCTTTAAGCAAAACTGTTACTACTACAGTGGGGATCCAGTCCAATTCAACTTGAAAAGGGAATGATTTTTATTAAATAAAGAAGAAGAAAAGTCCTTTTTGTTATTAAGATGAACAGGAGCAAAGAGGTGATATTTCTAAGCATTTTTTTTTTAGCCTAATTGACTTGGATTTTGCTCATCTACAGTATGTTATGTTTTCTTATTGTAGAAGCTTTTTCCCAGTAAAATCATTCCCCTCACTAATGAGATCCATCGTGATATGACAGGAAGACAGCTCTTAAAACACGCACTGCTTTCTCCCATTCATTTGAATAGCAGCAAAGGGACATCCTTTAAAGTAATTTTTATCAGTGAGATTGGATTGAATCTCATTAATAAAGAAATGATTTTACTAAAAAGAGCCTTCACCATTGAGCTATAACCCAGATTAGTGAGATCCAGTCTGATTATAATTTTGTGAGACTTACTTCTGCCATCCAGGTTGCACCATAAGCTATATAGAACCCATTGGTTCAGCTGATGCTATTTTGAAAGGGCAGGTAGGGAAGGTGCTTGAGGTGTCTTTCTTATCATTCCACTAAATCTCAAGCATGGAAAGATTATTATATATTAAGATTGATTAACTCTGATTTTCATTGTATGTATTTTTATTTTGTAGAACAGAAGAGGCCCCGCACATGGAAGTGTGCTATTGTGCTACTGTTTGTCTTCACCAGATATATACATAAGCCCACTTCTCTTTAATTTGCCTTGACAAAAACCCGGAACAAACCTATTGCTTGGTCAAGATCAACTTAAGCAAGAATATTTGGTGTGTGTGTGTGTGTGTGTGTTTTTAATGCATTGGATTTTATTTTTGTCTACAGAAATATAGGAAAATTTATGAATGAGGTAGAAAATATCCCTCAGCACAAAGAAAAGCTATTTTGAATTGCAGAGGCTATTATTTTACTGAGGGCTATATTGTGCTATTATGATCCAATCCTACCTTGGCCCTAAAGCTGGTTCAAAAACAGTACATGTTTCATGAAAAAGTCAAATAAAAATTGTTCTCAATATTTTCCACTAAAAAAAGTTTGAAATTTTCTGATTTGATGACAAAAAGAATAAAGAAATAAAACCCTGCCCAAACTGAAAACTTTTCAGTTTCAAAACTGATTTATTCAATTTTTTAAATGCCTTCTTATCTCTCTTTCTTCCCCCCCATTTGCCTTTTTCCATTTTGCCACTGAAAATAGCTTGCGGGGGAAAAGAGAAAAAAGGACACAAAGGAGGGAAAAGATTGATTTTTTAAAATTTTTGATTGAAAAAGTATTTATCCACCGTGGAGCAGTCATTAGGCTGGAGAGAATGAGAACCCCATGTCTCTGGCGAGGCTCTGTAGTCCAGTGGTTAGGGCAGCCTGTGGGAGACCTTGAGTCCAGTCCCCTAGTTCCAACCATGTGTCAATCATTGAGCCACAGTGAAACAGCTTCAACAGGAGAGCTTGAGGGATTCCCAATATCAGACTATCCCATAGCTTAGTGGTTATAACACCCACCCTCTTTCTTCACCCTCTCTCAGAGATGGGGGAATTGAAGTTGGGTCTCCCACATCCCAGAAATGCATTAACAACTGGGCTAAAAATTATAAGGTAGGCACCACTACTTCTTCCTTGGCCCATTTTGTGTGGAGTAAGGCAGGCCCTAAACTCATCCCTTCAAAGAGCCACCTAAGACCTCTGACTCCATGCAGCAGGCTCCGGTTCATGGATCACTAAGCACAGATGGATGCCTCCCTGCACACCAGACTTAGGCACCTATTTCTGAGAGAGGGGAAGGGCACAGCACACACCCCCGTCATTGGCACCTCCTATTGGCTAGCCTAAGCAGCTCCCTACCTAGCACGCTGGCTTTTGTTTATCACTATCTCAGGAGCCTCTGTCTCCCCCATTCATTGTATGTGGAATTTAGGCACCTAATTCAGGGTTTGTAGATTACAGTGTTGTTCCTGTGATTTTTCTAAGTGCTAAAAGTTATGTTGCTACGTCTAAGTCCCTTTATGCACACCACCCCTGTGTACCTTTGTAGATCTGAGCCAACTGATCAGAGCACAAAGATCAGGGCAGCATGACAAATCACACCAAAATGGAAATGTGATTACAAAGAAACTGGGTATCCCTTTCCCTACCCCTCCTTCTGGATTGTTGGGGGCTGTCCCTTGTTAATTCTTGCCCCAGGTCTTAGACCATCTGAACCATAGATGAATGCATGACCCAGGAGTGAATTAACAAGCAATACTATCTGCTAGGAGCTACTGAAGTACAGAACTCCATTAATTTTCCTTAGGGAAGGAAGCTAATTGATCTGCCTGGGTCTAGCAGAAGATAGGACAATGTTTGGGGTCGGGGGAAAGGGAAGCTAGGTATTATCTTTCTCCTTACTTTGAGGAGCAGCTGCTACTTAAAACTCCATTTGCATAAGAAATGACAGAGGGAGAGCTATATGTATTGTTTCATCCAGAACACACCTGAGACAACTTACTCTGAGTGAAAGCTTATAACAGGGGTAGGCTGGGGAGGGAGAGTATCAGCCTGAACAGGCTTGAGATAATTCGCATTAGTAAGATCTGCTCTGTTGAGAGACTAGGTAGGAGTTAGGGAAGTCTTTGAGATTAAAATAAATGTATTCTAAATAAGCCAATGTAATGGGAGAGCTCCCACAACAAGAAGCAAATCCTTCCTGCAGCATACAGCCTAAGTAAGTGTGCTGTGCTTTGGAGAGTATGAGGAAGTCACCCCGTTGCCTCAGTGCTGTAGTGGTCTTGGAGCTACTGCTTCCCTTATTGCATTGAGGGGTTGAGTTAGTGGATTTGTGTAGTGACAGATCAACAAACTTTCTCTTCTTCTAAAAGCTCTCTGTGCTCTGTAGCATGCAGAAGCCATGAAACCCCAGTGCATGCATTCATAGCTTATGCCCAAATACATTTGTTAGTCTCTAAGGTGTCACGAGGACTCCTCGTTGTTTTTTCAATATTTCCTGCCTTCCTTGTGGCCAGTAAAACTAGACTTACTCTGCAGCATGCAACAGACTTCACTGTAGCGAAAAGTTTAAGCTTTGGGTTCCACTGAATGCTTTATGGTGGGCATAAAAGAAGGAAAAATGAGTACATTCTGGTATCAAGAGTGAAGGTGCCTCAGTGGGTTTCTGCTATAAACTTCCACTTCTGGAGGCTTAGGTTCAAATTCTGGCTAAAGGTAAAAGTATGAATTGACTTGGTAGCTTGATCCTACAGTCTCCAGGAGGGCACACCCCAAATCACCCTAGAATTGGGAACAAATGCAAATCTCTACTCAAGAAAGGTCCAGGACTAGTAGAGGAGGGCTGCTGCAGATCAGAAATTGGTACAATTAGCAGAAGCTTGCATAGTACCTGCTCCTTTTATCAGCCCTTCTCCTTACTGCAAACTATAACCTATTCTGCTGCCTGGTCATCTTGGACTGCACTGTCTTTATGAAATGCTCAGTCATTACCGGAATAGGCAAACCAATAAAGTGGCAGGCTTTAAAGTATAGTTCTACATATAATTTAGCATCTAAAATATTTTAACCCTATCTAATATTGTACTGTTCCTATTTGACTTATACCCCTTTCATTATGAATACCATATTGCATCCCAATCCTCTGTCTCTAGGACACATGTCAATGCCAATTTGTGGGTATTATAAAATACAGGGGATGTGTAAGAATCAATTCAGCCAGTGCTAGTGTCCTTTTTCAAGATTCATTGTGTCAACTCAACTTCCAATAGCCTGCCTTGAAGCCCAAAGATAATTCTGGAATATGGTACTGCTGCCCCCCACTCCCTACAATGTAGAGTTGAGAACAACCGGCATTTCTTTGCTTTATGAGTGTTTCTATGCCATGAGGAGGGAAACCCCACCCCCCACTAATATTTTCATGAGCATATGAGCATTTGCAAGTTTGATCCGGGAGGAGGTTCACACTTTACATCTCTGCATTTCATAATGGAATCTTTCACCTCTGGGCAAAATAGTGTTTTTTGTTTGTTTGTTTTTCTTGATTGGTTTGTTGGTTTTGTGAATCTGCTCTAGGCAGTAATTAGGGGTGAGTGAAAGTTTAGGTCTGGGTGAAAAGTCAAAAAGGCTGGTCATTAATCCAAAATATCTGAACTGTATGAGATGCCCCAACATGTAGAATAGTAACCCAAATAGGCATTGTGTCCTTCCTTCTGCACACACCCACATTTCTCCCCAAAAGCTCTGACTTCCCCTACATCAGTGGTTCTCAAACTTGTGTACTGGTGACCCCTTTCACATAGCAAGCATCTGAGTGTGACCCCCCCTTATAAATGAAAAACACATTTTTATATATTTAACACCATTATAAATGCTGGCAGCAAAACAGGGTTTGGGGTGGAGGTTGACAGCTCATGACCCCCAGCTAATAACCTCTCAGGGTCCCGACCCCCAGTTTGAGAACCCCTGCCCTACACACTTCTCAGCCTATTAATGTAAAATATGAGACACAGTGTTTGCTAAAGATTGAGAACAAGGAGAAAACGCACACACAATATTATGCAGGAAACTTAAAATGCTATGGGATTCCTCCCCTCCTGTGGTTTCCATTTTATATAGGATGTACAGTTTGGTTCAATGGTTCTCAGCACCCCCACTATAAAAATTGTTCCAGCACCTCTACTAGCATCCCACCTGTTCCTAGCTAGGTTTAGTTGGTTGGTCGGTCTCTCCAATATTTCAGTGAGGATCTTTTTGGGAAGTGGAAGTTTGTGCTGCTCCTATTAATTCTTCAGCAGTAATTGCTTTGGTTCCAGTTACGAAGAATGATTTCAGATTGTTCCTGACAGTATTACACATTCCTTAGGCCCCAATCCTGAATTTAGATCAATGCAAGCTTCAGTGAGTGGGGCCATACTCTGTTACCCAGGTCAAAGTTACAATAATTACCAATTAGCTTACTCCAGTCTCCACCAGTGGTTCTCCTCAGTTTGTGAACTGGAGGTGACTGAACAATTAATTCCTTTCCCTTTCTTCATTTGGTAAGGGCAGTGCTACTTGTAGTTTGTTAACAATGAGAGTTTTTAATTTATTTGAAGGAAATTAAAGACCCTGTTTTTTATGATCTTGATAAAAACAGTGATTAACAATTGCATGCTTAATGGAGATTAAACTGCTCATTTTAGGTCTAATGGAAGTTGACAGGGTTCTTTTTACTAATGTTTCTAATTGATTCTTGATTTAAGTGATAGCTATTTTTTTAAATGTCCTGTTTTTGAAATGGACTGCTGGTAATAAAGAGCCTATATTAAATCTTTGGGATACTTTCATGTATAAATCTGCATTGGTTCTGCAAAATTATTCAAATTATTGATTTCATCAGATCAGTACTGTTTAATAAAACCCTGCAAAATATGAAGAACAAAGAAAATGCCTTCAGCTACATATTGTCTGCACTCTGGCCTAGACTCCTCACTCTACTTTTTAAGGTCACCAGTCCATTACCTTGTTTATTGACATGGGCACCATGATGAGCTGAACTGACCTTATGTGTTGTCAGGTGTGTCCCTAGAATGATCTTTAAAACAAGAAAAAGTGCTTAAAGATGTTTTAGTGAAATTAAACTGAGATGCACAAAAGAGTCCAGAATTAGGAAGTAGAGATAAGGCTCAGACCAGAAGGGCATTGGAAGCAGATGAGGATATCAGCCTCATGCAGCCTACAATGTTGGTGTGCACACTGTCAACAACGAGGAGAGCATGTGAATCAATGCTTCCCTTTTTGCCATCTCTGAGGCCTGGTCTACACTAGACGTTTATGTCGAAGTTAGCGCCGTTACATCGAATTAACCCTGCACCCGTCCACACCGCGAAGGTATTTAGTTCGACATAGAGGTCTCTTTAATTCGACTTCTGTACTCCTCCCCGACGAGGGGAGTAGCGCTAAATTCGACATGGCCATGTCGAATTAGGCTAGGTGTGGATGGAAATCGACGCTAATAGCTCCAGGAGCTATCCCACAGTGCACCACTCTGTTGACGCTCTGGACAGCAGTAAGAGCTCGGATGTTCTGAACTGCCACACAGGAAAAGCCCCGGGAAAATTTGAATTGGAATTCCTTTTCCTGTCTGGCCAGTTTGAATCTCATTTCCTGTCTGGACATCGTGGCGAGCTCAGCAGCACTGGCAACGATGCAGAGCTCTCCAGCACTGATGGCAGTGCAATCTCAGAATAGAAAGAGGGCCCCAGCATGGACTGATCGGGAAGTCTTGGATCTCATCGCTGTGTGGGGCGATGAGTCCGTGCTTTCCGAGCTGCGATCCAAAAGACAGAATGCAAAGATCTATGAGAAGATCTCTAAAGACATGGCAGAGAGAGGATACAGCCGGGATGTAACGCAGTGCCGCGTGAAAATCAAGGAGCTGAGGCAAGGCTACCAGAAGACCAAAGAGGCAAACGGACGCTCCGGATCCCATCCCCAGACATCCCGTTTCTACGAGGCACTGCATTCCATCCTCGGTGCGGCCGCCACCACTACCCCACCACTGACTGTGGACTCTGAGGATGGGATAGTGTCCACGGCCGGATCCTCGGACATGTTAGCGGACGGGGAAGATGAGGAAGGAGATGAGGAGGACGAGGCAGTCGACAGCGCTCACAACGCTGATTACCCCGACAGCCAGGATCTCTTCATCACCCTTACAGAGATCCCCTACCAACCCTCCCCAGCCGTTACCCCGGACACAGAATCTGGTGAAGGATCATCCAGTAAGTGTTGTAAACATCTAAACATTTATTTGTAACAGAACATGATTATTAACAATTTAAAAAATGGGTTTCTCATGATTAGTTTGATTAACTTAACGGTTCAGTCATGGGCAGTGCAACTATTTGAAAAAAATCTAGCAATGTCCGGTTTTGCATGATTGTCCTGCCCAAGCCGCTCTACTGTTTAGTCCCTGCTACTGCAGCTACAGTAAGATGCGGTCTATATGTCCGGGGATGGAGCAGAAATCCTCCGGGGACATCTCAAGGAAGCTCTCCTGCAGGTAATTTGAAATCCGCTGCATTAGGTTCTTGGGGAGAGCGGCCTTATTGGGTCCTCCGTTGTAGGACACGTTGCCGCGCCACGAGACTAGCAAGTACTCCGGAATCATTGCTTGGCACAGCATGGCGGCATACGGCCCTGGTCTTTGAAGGCTTTCCCGGAGCATTCTCTGTCTGTCGCTCTCAGAGATCCTCATGAGGGTGATGTCGCTCATGACGACCTGCTTTGAATGAGGTAGGGGAATGTTAGTGTTGGGACTGCTTTACCGTTCCTTTACAGAACTGTAACCGCTGGTTTGCAGCCACGCGGTGGAGGCGGGAGAGGGTCAGCCGAAAGGGATCGTTCCCGGGGACAGCCGCGAGGGTGTGGGACAGGAGCAGACTTCCTGCTTGCCGGATTGCTGGCAGCAGGGACCGACATTGATTTCAATGTGAAATGAGGCCATTGCTAATATTAAAGTTTTAAGCTGCCACGAATCTACGGCTTACCATGTCTGCGTGCAAGAGCAATTCCGTTGTCCTGACAGGGTTCTCGAAAGTGCTCTGCAAAACCCCAGACACTGAATGCGAAGGCCGAGAATTCGACCTTGTGCTGAGTGCGCATGTGATAGGTGCTGTGCATGGTCCTGTTCACAGAGAAAGACTATGTTCTTTGTTCACAAGTACATTTAGCTTTCTGAGGAATTCACTCCCTTTTTCCCATTCCCACAGCCCCATCTGCGACTGTCTCACAACCTAGCCTGTCATCACACTCCCAGAGGCTAGGGAGGATTAGGCATAAGAAGAAGAGGACACGGGAGGACATGTTCTCAGAGCTTATAGCCTGCTCCCGAGCCCAGGCAGCACAGCAGACCCAGTGGCGGGAAAACTTGACCCGAATGCACCAAGCAAACATGGATCGGGAGGAGAGGTGGCGTCAGGAAGACCAGCAGGCGACTCAAACCCTGCTTGGACTACTGAGGGAGCAAACGGACACGCTCCGGCGCCTTGTGGATGTTCTGCAGGAACGGAGGCAGGAGGACAGAGCCCCGCTGCAGTCCATCTCTAACCGCCCTCCCCCGCCACCAAGTCCCATACTCCCTTCACCCAAAGTGCACAGAAGGAGAGGCGGCAGAGTCCCTGCTAACTCTCACTCCACCCCTGCAGAGAGCTCGAGCAGCAGAAGGCTCTCATTCCCCAAAGTTTGACAAGTACTTTCCTTCCCGCCTGACACAAGCCCCCGTCCAAGTTTCACTTCCCAGTCCCATGTGTAGTTGATAATAAAAAATATGTTTCTGTTAACTACTGTTTCCATCATGTTCTTTTGGAGGAGGGGGGGAAAGGGGGTTGGTAATTGGACAGGACAGTCACCTTTGGCAGGGTACATAGTCGGGGGCAGGCACAGCAGCAAGGCACATACATAGTGCAGTGATGCAGTGACTACTTACCCTGGTTAGTCTGGGAGGTTCTTTTCATGTTATGTGGTGGGGGGTGGGTTGCTCTGTGACTTTGTGGCAGGGGAGGGCAGTTAGAGATCTTAAGCGGCGGTCCTTAGGCAGGATCACAGAGCCACACAGCAGGGGATCTGTAACCGTCCCCCCCCTGCCACAAAGTCACATAGACCCCCCATACACACAGTCCCTATCAGGAGGGGTGACAGGCTCCGTTGAAAGAACCATCCCACCGCAGCGGAGCCTGTCAGTCCTTGAGTTTAGAAGCTGCATTCGCGCGACTACACTACACCCGCTCCGCACCACAGTCTGCGTCCCAGTTTTTAAAAATTCCCGCGAAAACAGTATTAAAGAAAACGGTGTGCTTTAACAAAGTTGAACTATTTTTATTTTGAAACGTGTGTTGGAAGTGGGGTGAAGGCTTCTCTGTACACAAAATTAGAAAGTCACAGGTTACCCTGCTCACTCAGGAACTTTGCTTTCAAAGCCTCCCGGATGCACAGCGCTTCCCGCTGGTCTCTTCTAATCGCCCGGCTGTCTGGCTGTGAGTAATCAGCAGCCAGGCTAATTTCCTCAACCTCCCACCCCGCCATAAAGGTCTCCCCCTTGCTCTCACAGAGATTGTGGAGCACACAGCAAGCTGCTATAACAATGGGGATATTGGTTTCGCTGAGATCACAGCGAGTCAGCAAGCTTCTCCATCTCCCCTTGAGACGTCCAAAAGCACACTCCACCACCATTCTGCACTTGCTCAGCCGGTAGTTGAAGAGTTCTTTTTCAGTGTCCAGGGCACCTGTATAGGGCTTCATGAGCCAGGGCATTAGCGGGTAGGCTGGGTCCCCGAGGATGACTATAGGCATCTCCACATCCCCAACAGTTATTTTGTGGTCCGGGAAGTAAATACCTTGCTGCAGCCGTCTAAACAGACCAGAGTTCCTGAAAACACGAGCGTCATGAACCTTGCCCGGCCATCCCACGTAGATGTTGGTAAAACGTCCCCTGTGGTCCACCAGTGCTTGCAGCACCATGGAAAAGTAGCCCTTTCTGTTAATGTACTGGCTGGCCTGGTGGTCCGGTGCCAGGATAGGGATGTGAGTTCCATCTATGGCCCCACCGCAGTTTGGGAATCCCATCGCTGCGAAGCCATCTATGATCGCCTCCAAGTTTCCCAGGGTCACTACCTTTGGCAGCAGTACATCAACGATTGCCTTGGCTACTTGCATCACAACAACCCCCACGGTAGATTTGCCCACCCCAAACTGGCTCGCGACTGACCGGTAGCAGTCAGGCGTTGCAAGCTTCCAGAGGGCTATGGCCACTCGCTTCTGGACAGTCAGGGCTGGTCGCATCCGGGTGTCATTGCGCTTCAGGGCAGGGGACAGCAACTCACAAAGTTCAAGGAAAGTTCCCTTCCGCATGCGGAAGTTTCGCAGCCACTGTGATTCATCCCAGACCTGCAGCACTATGCGGTCCCACCACTCAGTGCTTGTTTCCCGGGCCCAGAATCGCCGTTCCACGGCATCAACATGACCCATTGCCACCGTGATGTCCTCGGCGCTGGGTCCCCTACTTTCTGAGAGGTCTGTGCTACTCTCAGACTTCAGGCCATCACCGCGTTGACGTAGCCTCCTCGCCTGACTTTTCTGCATCTGCCTCAGGGCAACCTGTATGATAAGCTGCGAGGCGTTGAGAGCGGCCACAACTGCAGCGATGGTTGCAGCGGGCTCCATGCTCACAGTGCTGTGGCGTCCGCGCTGTCAATGACTTGAAAAGTGCGCGAAATGATTTCCCGCCGGCGCTTTCAGGGAGGGAGGGAGGGCGGGAGTGAGTGATGGATGGATGACGACAGTTACCCAAAAGCACCCTCGACACATTTTTTTACCCAGAAGGCATTGCTGGCTCGACCCAGAATTCCAATGGGCAGCGGGGACTGCGGGAACTGTGGGATAGCTGCCCACAGTGCACCGCTTCCAATGTCGACGCTTTCCCCGTTAGTGTGGACTCACAAAGTCGAATTACTGTCCTTAGTGTGGACACACACGTTCGACTTTGCAATATCGATTCCAAATATTCGATTTAAGTAAAATCGAACTACTCTCGTAGTGTAGACAAGGCCTGATTGGTCCAGGGACATAGGGATAAGTGGCAAAGAGCATTGAGTGTGGAATTCTGGAACTCTGAGTAAAAATCAAGGTCCTGATCCTACAAAGACTTACTGTTATGAGCCTCCCTACTGACTTTGTGATTACATATTAAAAGTGAGATAATGAAAAGACAGGAAAAGTTAGTTATTTTGTCTTGTGTCATGGTGCACCAAAAAAAGAGAATGAAAAAGTGACACTATGGGTCAGTAAATATTTAAGGAAACTTCAAAAAAGAGCTGAATTTCCTTTACTGGTATTAATGTGCAACTGCTACTGTAAGCTTAGATGAATTCTGATAGTTTGTTATCTCTTGTCTGCCCATTGTCTCAAAAAACCTGAGTGGACATTGCTTTTGCCCCACTCCCCTTTTCCCAAATCAGCACTTGCAACTGTTAAATATACTTTCCACAAGAGTAATACATAAATATACATCCTACCCCAGAGAAAAATGGAGGATATAGTCTTCTGACAGAGAATCATAGAAGATTAGGGTTGGAAAAGACCTCAGGATGTCATCTAGTCCAACCTACTGCTCAAAGCAGGATCAACCCCAACTAAATCATCCCAGCCAGGGCTTTGTCAAGCCGGGCCTTAGAAACCTCTAAGGATGGAGATTCCACCATTCCAGTGCTTCACCAAACCTAGAATCCCCCAACTGCAACTTGAGACCATTGCAACAATTCTCTTTTAATTTTTAAAAAAAGAAGAACAGGAGTACTTGTGGCACCTTAGAGACTAACAAATTTATTAGAGCATAAGCTCCACGAAAGCTTATGCTCTAATAAATTTGTTAGTCTCTAAGG
>NC_048301.1:25708161-25890661 GCF_013100865.1 Trachemys scripta elegans
AAGCAATTGTCCCTGGGATACCCTCTGAGAATGCCACATGCATAGTATGCAGCAAGCTACCGCTGTGTGTACACAATGAAGTGAAATGAAGTGAAGTTTATGTAGTGCAAATTGAATAATGCATGTCAAATCAATCTGGTTTAACCCCTCCATCTAGACTCTCCCTGTGTCTTATATGTTGTTTAGTTTCATTGGTTTGCTGCTTATTCAATCTTCCAGGTCATTAATGAGGATGTTAAATAAGAGTAGTACTGAAAAGAACTTCTCTGATAGTTCATTAGATACCTGCCCCAACCTACTACACTGCTGTTCATTATCCATTGCCTTTTAGACAGTCTTCCATCCACATTACAATGTTATGGTCAAGTCATTTTGAAACAATATCAAATGCTTTACTATAACATGAGAATAATCTGGATATAAAATAAGTTTAACGCAATAAACTTAATTTACATAGTCTGTGTTTTGTTTCTACTGTACTTGTTTGCTAGCTGCTAAGAGCCAAATTTTATATTGAAAGTAAATGCGCGTTAAATGCCTAAGTTACCTAAGGTGCTTTTGAAAATCCAACTAGGTGCCATCTTTTGGTGCCTAAATATCTTTGTGATCGGGGACTATGTGTATTTATTGTTTTACATGCAGCACCATCTAATACTAGAAAATCTGGAATGACTGTGGATCTTCATATTACTCACTTTTCTTATTGTGCGTACTTGGCTTAATTATCATTAGATAAACAGAATTAAGTTTTGATGACATGTAAACTATTATTACCAGCACTACTGGCAAAGCTTCTGAACTAATTCTAGATAATGCAGACTTGTTCAGAGACATATTTCTGATCAAATTACAGTTGGGAAAATAAACGAGCACCATACCATAGGAAAAACCATTCCAGGTGTCTGTAGGATAGTCAACAGCCATTTGCATGACTGTGTAGTCCAGGCCATGACTTTCGGAGACATTAGGCAACACAGGCCTTCTTTGGATAGGATGGCAGCTAGAAAACTAGGAAGAGCAACAAAGACCTGTGTGTGTTCATCAGCCTTAGTATATAAACTCTTTTATATTAATTACAATAGTCCTGACTCTTCTCCACTGTGAAATCACTACAGAATGTTCTTGTGCTTCCATGAAAACCAGTAGTGCTACTGAACCCTTGCTTAAACATGATGCTTCAGTCCAAAACCTCAGCTGGTATAAATCAGTGGAACTCCCTTAAACTCAGTGGAACAATGCTAATTAACACCAGCTGAAGATTTGGATCTTCATTCCAATAAAACTACTCTGTTCTTGCCAGCCAATAATCCTGTATTTTATATTGGGACTGAACAAATGTTAGGACCCTGAGAGTTTAGTAGTCCTATAATAGAGTAGGCTAACATGAAATATTAAATAGTCATAGGCCTCAACTATGCCACCCCTCTGATATCTGGATCCAGAGTGTGTGGTTTTGGTCAATCCCCAAGTTTAAAAAAAGTTTAGAACTGTGGTTTTCATCAAATGCGCTTTACAAGATGCACCAAATACAAGAGCTCTTTGTTTGGGTTCATATATACATTTCACGTCAGTCAGCAAATCGCTTTCTGTCAGGGTGGAGGAGGAAATCGGAGAGAAAGGAACAATCAGAATGAGACAGTACGGACAGAGGGCCAAGTTCTTCCCCAGTGTAACTCTGCTGAAGGAAATACAAATATACAAGAGATATATCTGGCCCAGAATAAACACCTCTGTGTCTGAGTCCTCCAGACCATATGGTTTAAACTAGAGCCAATCTATATAATTTTAACTATATGATCTAATCTATATAACCATTTCCTCTGTGACCATCACTATGACTTTTAAGCACCAAATACAAAAATTAAAAGGTTTCAGAGTTACAGCTGTGTTAGTCTGTATCCGCAAAAAGAAGAACAGGAGTACTTGTGGCACCTTAGAGACTAACAAATTTATTAGAGCATAAGCTTTCGTGGAGCTTATGCTCTAATAAATTTGTTAGTCTCTAAGGTGCCACAAGTACTCCTGTTCTTCTTTTTGCGGATACAGACTAACACAGCTGTAACTCTGAAACCTTTTAATTTTTGTATTTGGTGCTTAAAAGTCATAGTGATGGTCACAGAGGAAATGGTTATATAGATTAGATCATATAGTTAAAATTATATAGATTGGCTCTAGTTTAAACCATATGGTCTGGAGGACTCAGACACAGAGGTGTTTATTCTGGGCCAGATATATCTCTTGTATATTTGTATTTCCTTCAGCAGAGTTACACTGGGGAAGAACTTGGCCCTCTGTCCGTACTGTCTCATTCTGATTGTTCCTTTCTCTCCGATTTCCTCCTCCACCCTGACAGAAAGCGATTTGCTGACTGACGTGAAATGTATATATGAACCCAAACAAAGAGCTCTTGTATTTGGTGCATCTTGTAAAGCGCATTTGATGAAAACCACAGTTCTAAACTTTTTTTAAACTTGGGGATTGACCAAAACCACACACTCTGGATCCAGATATCAGAGGGGTGGCATAGTTGAGGCCTATGACTATTTAATATTTCATGTTAGCCTACTCTATTATAGGACTACTAAACTCTCAGGGTCCTAACATTTGTTCAGTCCCAATATAAAATACAGGATTATTGGCTGGCAAGAACAGAGTAGTTTTATTGGAATGAAGATCCAAATCTTCAGCTGGTGTTAATTAGCATTGTTCCACTGAGTTTAAGGGAGTTCCACTGATTTATACCAGCTGAGGTTTTGGACTGAAGCATCATGTTTAAGCAAGGGTTCAGTAGCACTACTGGTTTTCATGGAAGCACAAGAACATTCTGTAGTGATTTCACAGTGGAGAAGAGTCAGGACTATTGTAATTAATATAAAAGAGTTTATATACTAAGGCTGATGAACACACACAGGTCTTTGTTGCTCTTCCTAGTTTTCTAGCTGCCATCCTATCCAAAGAAGGCCTGTGTTGCCTAATGTCTCCGAAAGTCATGGCCTGGACTACACAGTCATGCAAATGGCTGTTGACTATCCTACAGACACCTGGAATGGTTTTTCCTATGGTATGGTGCTCGTTTATTTTCCCAACTGTAATTTGATCAGAAATATGTCTCTGAACAAGTCTGCATTATCTAGAATTAGTTCAGAAGCTTTGCCAGTAGTGCTGGTAATAATAGTTTACATGTCATCAAAACTTAATTCTGTTTATCTAATGATAATTAAGCCAAGTACGCACAATAAGAAAAGTGAGTAATATGAAGATCCACAGTCATTCCAGATTTTCTAGTATTAGATGGTGCTGCATGTAAAACAATAAATACACATAGTCCCCGATCACAAAGATATTTAGGCACCAAAAGATGGCACCTAGTTGGATTTTCAAAAGCACCTAAGGTAACTTAGGCATTTAACGCGCATTTACTTTCAATATAAAATTTGGCTCTTAGCAGCTAGCAAACAAGTACAGTAGAAACAAAACACAGACTATGTAAATTAAGTTTATTGCGTTAAACTTATTTTATATCCAGATTATTCTCATGTTATAGTAAAGCATTTGATATTGTTTCAAAATGACTTGACCATAACATTGTAATGTGGATGGAAGACTGTCTAAAAGGCAATGGATAATGAACAGCAGTGTAGTAGGTTGGGGCAGGTATCTAATGAACTATCAGAGAAGTTCTTTTCAGTACTACTCTTATTTAACATCCTCATTAATGACCTGGAAGATTGAATAAGCAGCAAACCAATGAAACTAAACAACATATAAGACACAGGGAGAGTCTAGATGGAGGGGTTAAACCAGATTGATTTGACATGCATTATTCAATTTGCACTACATAAACTTCACTTCATTTCACTTCATTGTGTACACACAGCGGTAGCTTGCTGCATACTATGCATGTGGCATTCTCAGAGGGTATCCCAGGGACAATTGCTTCACTGCTGAGCAGTGTGCATTTTGTGATTTTTCTCAAAATGCATTATGGGATGCATAGTGGAAGCCACTGTCTCTGCCCCATACTTCCTTTCTGGGCAGGCTAGCATCATTTTCTGATTGGACCAGCCAGCACAGGCCCAACAAGGCTCTGAACCGCTATGCTGGCAACCGCAAATATGCAGAGGCTGCTTCGACTGTATTTCAGCATTCAAAGCCAGAGTAATTCAGTTTTGGCCTTCACCCGCTGCACCACTCAGACAATGATGTGGCAGTAGCTACTGCAGCAGCACCAGCAGCTTCAGCAGAAGCAGAGGAAGCAGGACAAGGATGAACAAGAAGAAGAGGAAACCAAGAAACTGATACTAGAGGAGTGGTTTCTGGAGCAGCCTCACACCGTGCAACACCATTTCTGGTTTCAGGAAGCCAGTGTTAATTGGTGGAAAACGATCATTCTGCAGACCTGGGATGACCAACAATGGCAGGAGAATTTCTGGATGTCCAAGGCAATTTTTTGTGAGACATGTGCTGAACTAACGGAGCCGCAACAGCAGCCTATGGAGAAATGGCTTACCACTACCATCTGGAAGCTGGCCACCCCTGAATGCTACCAGTCCATTGACCAACCAATTCTGCATGTGGAGATCAGCTGTTCTGCACAGGACCACTGTTATGCAGGTGTGTGATGTTATGGAAAAGGTACTGTTGCACTGGGATATAAAGCTTGGTAATGTTCAGGAGGTTATTGATGGCTTTGCACACATGGGGTTCCCAAACTGTATTGGAGTATTGATGGGACCCATGTGCCTATTATTTATCTCCCCAATCCCACCACCAGGGCTCAGAATTTATAAAGGGGCATTTCTCCATGGTGTTCCCAGGGTTGCATGGCAAGTTTACAAACATAAATGAAGGATGGTCTGGAAGGATCCATGATTTTAGGATTTTTCAGGACGCAGCTTTATTTATCTTAATGATTAAAGAACAGTTTGCCCCCAGCGTTCTTGTGGAGGCTAATGGTGTGGAGATTGCTCTGGTTATCCTGGGAGACCCAGCTTATCCTCTGATTTCCAGGTTAATGAAGCCATTCATAGACCATTCGGACCGAAAGAATGAACTGTTTCATGACTGCCTCAGTAGTTACAGAATGGCAGGGGAGTGCACATTTGGCCATTTGAAAGGAAGGAGGCATTATATGTGGAATAGGCAGCAAGGTGCAGGAAAACAAGTGGCTAAGTTTAGAGTTGCATTTTGCACAAAATTTGTGAGCGTAAAGGAGAAAACCTTAATGATGGGTGGGTGATTTGAGCAGCCAGTCAGGCATTGAATACAACATGGAAATATCCAGGACAATACTGTTGTATGCAGTCCCTAATCGACGGAGAAGTGAAGTTCTTAATAGCCTTTCAAGGGGAGCAGTGCGGGGGGGGAACCTAACTGGCTTCAAGACTGAGCTTGATAAATTTATGGAGGGGGTGGTATGATGAGAATGCCTACAATAGCATGTAACTGATCTGTGACTCTAGCAAATATCTCCAATGGCCAGTGATGGGACACTAGATAGGGAGGCCTCTGAGTTACCACAGAGAATTCTTTCCCAGGTGTCTGGTTGGAGGGTCTTGCCACATGCTCAGGGTCTAACTAATTCCAATATTTGAGTTCAGGAAGGAATTTACCCCCGCTCAGATTTGCAGAGATTCTAGTTGGTTTGTTTTTTCACCTTCCTCTGCAGCATGGGGCTCGGTCACTTGCAGGTTTAAACTAGGGTAAAAGGTGGATTCTCTGCAACTGAAGTCTTTAAATTAAGCACCAGGGTGTACAGAACAACTAGATATAAAATTGGCCATCAACAAGTTTAGGCTTGAAATTAGATGAAGGTTTCCAACATTTTCAACATCTGCTCAATGTGCAGCAGCAATGAAAAAAGCTAACAAAATGTTAGGAACCATTAGGAAACATCCTGAATACTGCCTGCAGATCTGGTTGCCCCATCTCAAAAAAAGATATATTGGAATTGAAAAAGGCACAGAGAAGCGCAACAAAAATGATTAGTGGTATGGAACAGAGTCCATTTGAGGAGAGATTAAAAAGACTGGGACTTTTTAGCTTGGAAAAGAGATGATTAAGGGGGAGATAAAGATAGAGGTGTATAAAATTTTGCCTGGTGTGGAGAAAGGAATAAGGAAATGTTATTTACCCCTTCATATAACACAAGAACTAGGAGTCACCCAATGACATTAAAGGCAGCAGGTTTAAAGCAAACAAAAGGAAGTATTTCTTCACACAACTCACAGTCAACCTGTGCAACTCTTTGCAGAGGATGTTGTGAAGGTCAAGACTATAACAGGGTTAAAAAAAGAACTAGATGAGTTCATGGAGGCTAGGTCCATCAATGGCTACTAGACAGAATGGGCAGAGTTGCAACACAATGCTTTGAGTGTCCCTAGCCTCCGTTTGCCAGAAACTGGGAATGATGACAGGGAATGGATCATATGATGACTGCCTGTTCTGTTCATTCCCTCTGAAGCATCTAGCATTGGCCACTGTTGGAAGACAGGATAGTGGGCTAGATGGACCATTGGTCTGACCCAGTATGGCTGTTCTTGTGAACCTAAATCATGATTTGAGGACTTCAGTAACTCAGCCAGAGGTTAGGGGTCTATTACATGAGTGGGTGGGTAAGGTTCTGTGGTCTGCAATGTGCAGGAGGTCAGACTAGATGATCATGATGGTCCCTTTTGCCTTTAAGTCTATGAGTCTATGAGAGACGAGGTGGGTGAGGTAATATCTTTTATTGGACCAACTTCTGTTGATGATAATTAAACTCTCTCTGGAACACTCCCACACAAGCATCAACTTTCTGGACACCATGATCAGCTCCAGCAATTCAACCCTACAGACAACCATATACAAGACAACCACAGATCACCACTCCTACCGACACAGATCCAATAACCATCCCAAACACAACAAGAAATCTGTTATCTATGGCCAGCCAGGTATTCACATATCACAGAATATGCTCCAAGGAGAAAGTCTGAGATATACACATTAATACACTCAAAACCGCCTTCACCAAAAAAGGACACTCCACCAGAGAAGCAGATCACATCATGGAATGGGCCACCCAAATACATTGGGAGAGCCAGCTTCAATACAGAAATCAAACCAGCTCTGGCCGCACACCCCCACTTGTCACCTACCAACCCACACTGAAACTCATATGGGTCTGATCAAACAACTACAAACCAGAGGTGTGTGCAGGAATTTAAATTTAACTGATGAGGTTATGAGGAAATACATTACACCCTCGCTATAACAAACCCCTTAGGATCCAAGCCATTAGGCCATTATAGCCAAGGGTTTGTTATAGGCAAAGAAGTGTGTGTGTGTGTGTGTGGGGGAAACAGCTCCTCTGATCCTGGGGCCACAGCAGGGGCAGAGAGCTCCTCCTCCCACTGTGGCCCTGGGACTGGAGGAGCTTGCTCTCCCCACCACAGCCCTGGGGCTGGAGGAGTTCTGGGCCCTGCTGATTATTGGGAGGACCCATGACACTGCTCCCCTACCCCCTTGTGCATGCCCCCTGCTACAACCCATACTCAATGGGGACACCAGCCTGAAAAAAAATCTTTTCTGAACCCCTCTTCTGGTCTTCAAACCACACCCCAGCCACTCCCAGCTCATCTTCAGAAGTAAGCTGCCCACAAGCTAGGATACACTGACTCAAAGCAGCACAGGACGCTGCCAGAACAACAGATGCAAAACTGGCAGACAATCTCCACTGCTACAATGATCAACACCCCCCTCCCACAACATACCTTTCAAGGTCCATGGGTCCTACACATGCCTGTCACAACATGTGCTGTACCTCATCCAGTGCACTAAATGCCCCAACAACATCTACATGGGTGAAACTAGAAAAATCACTACACTCTCAAATGAACTCACACAGGAAAATGTTAAAAGACATAAACACCTTATCCCTTGTGGGTGATCACTTTTCACAAAGTGCTCACTCTATATCTGACCTATCAGTCCTCATCCTGAAAGGAAAGCTGCACAACACTGTCAAAAGATGAATCTGGAAGCTTAAATTCAGAACTTTGCTAGACACTAAAAATCATGGCCTTAATAAAGACCCTGGGTTTATGGCTTATGACAACAATCTGTAACCCACTAATTCCCGTTTTTGTTCTATGATTACAGGGGTATTAATGGGCCACTTCACCTTGACTGGTCCATTCGAGTATGTGTTAACTACTTATACTAAACTCTTTGTTTGATCTTGTATTGAACTCTGAGTATGTTTCCCAGACCTGAAGAAGAGCTCTGTGTAGCTCAAAAGTGTCTCTCTCTCTGACCAACAGAAGTTGGTCCAATAAAATATATTACTTCACCCACCTAGTCTCTCAGGACAATCCTGTCTGGGATGCCTCTTCCTTTAAAATGTGCAGCTCTACAGCCAGCCGCTAACTCATGGGAGATAGGCATGTACCCTTCATGACAGGGCTTGAAAACTATAGATACTCAGAGCTTCAGCATGAGACACTGATTGCCTAGCTGGAGGACCATGCCATTTGGAAACTTGTGCAGGGAGAGGACAGACAATGTGAGCTGAGGGAGGAAGGAGATGGGGGCTGGAAACTTGGAAGGGCTCCTAGCTTACATCCTCCTAAAATGGTTGCAACCATGGGGCACACAGAAGAGAAGCTTGCAAGGCACTATAGCACAATAATAGTAATAAAATGTTAAGATAGATTCTTATATGCTGAGGTTCCCTCAAGAGGATCTGCCTCCTTAGTCCCAGTTTGGATTTCTGACTGGGAAGTGGGCTCAGTTGCTGCATAGCAGGGCTCACCTTCTATGAGGTTGATGTCTGGGTCCTGAGACCCAAGGAGATCCGAGCATTCTGGGGACATCTTTTTCACTGGCCTCCTTGTGCTCATCCTCTGATGGGTCTTGCTGGTCATCTCTGATGGGAGAGGAGGAAAAACACAGCAGGCAGTAGGGCTCACGACCTTCGTGGGCTGGGCGGTAGTGTCATTGATCAAAAGCCTGTCCAGCTCCTCAGAAAATGGACAAGTCACATTTCCACTCTCCAGACTTTTTCCTGGCACCCATGTTTGAATGCAAGTCCTCTTGAGCTGTTTGTTCTTTATCTGCACTGTTTGGCCTCCTGTTTGTGGTCCCTCAAGGTCATCAGGGATGGTCTAGACAGTATTTGGTCCTGCCATGTGGGCAGGGGACTGGACTTGATGACCTCTCGAGGTCCTTTCCAGTCCTAGAATCTATGAATCTACTTAACAGCATCCATGAAGAACTTCTTTATTCCAGTGGTTGGCCATAAGAGCTTCCTGCACTGACTCCCCCAGATGGTGATGAGATTTAGGGTCTTAGCACGGCTCTGAGCAGTGGTTTGAGACATAGCGTAAGGCTTCTGGAGTAATGTTGCAGCAATGCTGATGTATCTGAACCCAACAGCAAATGGGCAAATTCTGGCCCTGTGCCAGTTTTTAAACAGGGAAGGGACATCCGGTCAACTTGACACCAGAGCAGTGGAGGGTAGACAGGTAAACAGACAGGTCAGTAACAGTCACCCACAAAGCAGTAGGGGATAGCAGCTGCACCCAAGTACCATGCATTAGTTTTGTGGGCACATGAATAATAGACCAAACTAACCCAGTTCGCATTAAACTTAGTTCCCCTTGAAAGAGTATTCCAGAGTTCACAATACATACAGAGTTAGTGTGCTATAATGAATTGCATCATGTGAACGCAAATATTTTCAAACCTATTTAACTAAACTTAGTCTGGTTTAAGCCCCCCGTAGACAAGTGGTAAATTGGCAGGAGTTGCAAAAAACACAGAGGACAATGACATAATACAATCTGATTTAGAGAAATTAGAATCATGGGCAGGATTAAAAAACCCACAAACAATGTTGGATTCAACTTGTGAAAATGCAAATGGAGAAAAATGCATCTGGGAAAAATAACTTGAAGCATGTATACGTGACGAGAGCGGGGAAAAAGAGGGGAAGCAGTAGGGCTCAGAGAGGCAAGTGCAGCTCAAAGGGTCACAGCTGTGATCAAAGGGAGTCTTTACTCCCCACTGCGTATAACTGTAAAAGTAAGGAGTCAGTGGGTAGGAGGAGCACAGCTCACCTTTGCTTAAGCCAGAGTGGAGGTCCACCACCTCCCTTTGGACTGGTAAGCAGCCTTGCCCACAGCTCCTCTCCTCATTGGCTGGTGTGATCAGGGCTCCCCCGCTCTGTGTGTTTCAGTCTTCATCAGTCATTGCCTCTGTGTGGCCATATTAGAGCTAGCAGCAATCTGGCCTGGTTGTTGTTGTTTTTTTCTGACTGTGTTAGTGAATAAACTGTGATTTTTCTTTCTTTTTAAATATATCAAAGCTGGAAGATATTCCTTCCATAAGAGACTTTCTTATCTGCAGGACAATACTTTGAGAAAAGGACGACTGCTCTTAAATTTCTTAGAATTATTTTCTTATTATTTAATAATAAATATTTTGAACTTGTACCTTTTGTCACAAATTGTAATCAGATGTGCTTCACAAGATCCCCAGGAGGTAAGTAAAAGGGATTATGATCATTATTTTACCTCTGGATTAGCTGGTGCACAAAGATCCATTAAATAACTTGCCCAGGGTTATTCAGGGAGTCACTGACAGACTTGGAGATCCTCCCCCCTCCCCCCCGCCTCAAATCCTAACTTCCATTCCCCTGCTCTAGTCACTAGAACATGAGTGACTGACATGTTTTTTGTGTGTGATATAATAAGGATTATAGTGAAATCTCCTTGTTTCTTTTCTGACTGTAATGTGTGATATCATGATAATGACAAGCAGGAATGAGATGCCAACATTTGGCACTCTTTGCAGAGCAATGAAAATAACATTATCAGCTAGAGGTGTCCAGGAGCATTAAAGAGTAACTGGATCAGGACAAGTTCATGTCTGAGTCAACATCAACTTGATAGAAATGCTGCTTTTGGCAGTTATGTTGACAATTAGTACAGGGCCCTTATTGTACATTGAAGGAACTTGAGTTCCTTTAGTGGACACAGACTACAAAAGCCAAGGAAAAAGCTGCTGGGCACATACATGTCTTGTTGGAAAGATATGAATATATTTAGAAAGATAGATTTGTGTTGCTGGCCTTAATCCCTTGCCCTAAGTGTCTTCTTTCTGATGGTCAGAGATAGCAGTGCAACTGAATAAGGGAAGTATTTTTGCCTGGCTAGTGCACATCAGGTTCCACACACATACTGACTGAATTCACATTACTTGTCACCGGATACAGTTATGAGATCTGAATGATTTTCAGTCACTTCAGTGAAGGCTGTATTTGAAACCTGGTCCCAAAGCCGCAAGGCAAGTGTATTACATACCTGTCAAGTAACAAGGCTTGCCAAAATGAATCTACTCATACGAACACATGATCATTATTACCGTTCACACTGTGGAACACCGTACACTGTGACAAAAGTAAAAAGCTAGAGGATTATTGTGCTAGACAGTCACTTACTAAATATATTTATTGGGGATAAATGAATACTACTTTTATAAAAAAAAGTTAGTTTTTAATAAATTTTTAATGAAGAAAAGGGTTATATTGACAAATTTAGTCCCACTAACCTTTTCCTTGTGTAAAGAATAAGAAAATATTTACACTTCCTGAATATTTGTATATTTTGTGTTTAAAACTATAAAATAGTCAACTGTATCATGTATGAATGTGAATGCAAAACAATTCAGCTAGCCAATAATCAGGGCCGGCTCCAGGCACCAGCTTGGCAAGCTGGTGCTTGGGGCGGCCACTCTGGACAGGGGCAGCAGGTCCAGCTATTCTGCGGCAATTCGGCGGACGGTCCCTCACTCCCACTAAGAGCGAAGGACCTTCCGCCGAATTGCCGCTGCAGATTGCAATCACGGGGTTTTTTTTGTTTTGTTTTGTTTTTTGGTAGCTGCTTGGGGTGGCCAAATCCCTGGAGCCAGCTCTGCCAATAATGTATACAGACCAGATTTTTTTCTGTCATTTTAAAGTACTTAATTGTTGATCAGATCCAACTTATAACCTGTTTATCAGTTAACAAAAGAACTATTGGTATCACATCAGGGAAATATCTAATGTACGGCATACATTTTATCAGTTTGCTTGAGAAGGGTGAAGGAGTGAATTGATGAAATTGACAAGGAATCCATTGAAAAGAGATGAAACAGCTCCATGAAATGGAATTTGAAAATGTATTTTTTTATATAAGACTCCGAAAGGAGAAAATAGAATCTAAGGGTCTAAAAGAACATTTAGAAGTTAGTTCCACTGCAAGTCCTAGAGAATTGACTCTGTCTTCCAGGTGTCTTCAGTGACCAAGGACTAAAGAGCTGTCAAAGATTCCAACTAGCATGTTAAGAGCTAATAAAAGAGAGATGGGTACAGGGATCTTGCACAACATTAGGTGACCATATTTCTCAAACAAACTTGACCACTAGTGGTAAAATACAACATGCTTTAGAGTGCCTTGGATAGAATTTTAAACCATAATGATATAAGAGCTAAACAGCAAATCCTTCGGCCCCCACAGGAATAGTGTTATGGAATCCATAAACTACTAACCTATCTGTAAAATTCCCTTATGCAGAGTTCTGTCATTTCCAGACATATCTTTTTCTGAGTACAAGATGAACAATGCAACTCCTCTAGCCCTCCAGGCTTCCCACTCCCTTTTTTTTTTAAACCTCACTATTCAGTGTAATGCCTAAGCTTCACCAAAGTTTCTCCTCCTGGAATAAGAAAGTAATAATAATGATATAAAAATTAAGTAAGAAATAGTAAGAAACCCAGAAGCTGCTACTGGAAAATAGATTTTAAACAGCTGTGAATGGTCCTGTGACCATCTTGTAAGAATTATACTATACAAAAATAACTGATGTGGCAGTGTATCCTCAAGAAAGAGAACAAGTTTCAGAATCTTTCATACTTACTTTTGGGGGTAGAAGTAATACATCCATCAGTTTAGCAAAGCTATATGTACTCAGATGATACAGGCATGTTTGATTTGGATGGTTTACAGATATCACATGAGATTTATTAATAGGAGGCTAATAATTCTGATCACACTATCACCATATGTCTCTGTGTTAAGTGCCTAATGTGTAAGTGCAATGTGTGATAGTTGCCACAATCACTTCATAGAGAGGGAGGTTTTTATAAAAGGTGTGCAGGTTGTGGGTAAGGGACAACGCCAGCTATGTTGGCTTCCACAGTTTTCTTTGTTCTGTCTTTAGACCTGAGTATAGCAACCTAGACTCCACTGGCATCAGTAGTTCAGTGGTTGATTGTCTCCTTCTAGGACTGAACCAAGAGTGCATACTGACACTCTTCCATCCGTCATTAGTGTTTGATAACAGGGAACACAAGGTGTTGCTGACAGGATCCACAGTGGGATCCTAAGAAAGATGAATTAGCTTTTCATCTCATTTGTTTCTTGTTCTCAGATTAAAATTGGCATTATCTCTGGGCAGCTGTTCTTCTTCTTTGGTGAGGTGGGACTCATCACTGTGGCGCCTCCTGCCAGCTGTCATGGGAATTAGTTCTGCTCGCCACCGTCACCTTTGTTCAGGATCCACACCACTCCCAGGACTGCGGCATCCTCTTCAGTGACACTGCCCTCTGGCTGTGCCACGCTCTATGTTTCCCCCCTTCCAGGGGACCTGCAATCTCTGTCCTGCCACTCCCTCAGTGGAGATTGCAGTTCATTGTCCCGGGGCTGCTACCCATGCGGCTCCAGCACCCTCTTCTGTCCTTATCTCAGGGTGTCAGCTTGCAGGTTCTAGCAGCCAGCCTGGAGCTCTCTCTAGCTCCCCTGGTCCCTGCTTGTAGCACTGTTCTGTCCCAGGTCTTGGCGCTCCTTCCTCCAGCTATGAGCCTGGTCATCTCCCCTCAAGCTCCAGTCAGCTACTACCCTCTGCTCTGCTCTGCAGCCCTTCTTATATGAGCCGGCTGGGCCATGATTGGCTGCTCATGTCAGCCCCTTTCCGACTGGCTGCCTCCAACGCACCTTCCCTAGGGCTGCTTTTAACCCCTTATGGGCCAGTGTGGGGCAGATGGCCCATCACACTCTACAAGGGCCTTTCCATGCAGAGTCCCATTTAGTTATCTCTCATTTTGAATGTGTATGTAAAGCCACTAAGGGAACGGGGAGGCATTTTGGATGAGGGACCATCATTGTCATGCAGCCGATTTCATTCACTTTTTCATTTAACCTAAATTCTAGTCTCATTCTTCTCCATTTGCTTGACCAAGATGAGTATTTGGATAAAAGTGATGTGGCTGTGATTTCACTTAGATACCATAAAATTGTGCTAACTGGCAGAGTTTAGACGGAAGGATGAAGGCATTGTCTGCAGATCAGTGGTAAATGCATGCCCACCTTACCCCAAACAGTTTTGCAGCCTCAGGTTTCTCATGGATCAAGTTTTGGTCTTGGATTGTCAGGGAGTAAGAGTGGGACTAGTGGCCTTTCATTTTCTATGACTAGTCAGAAGTCTGCAACCTCTCCACTAAGGAAACTTGTAATGGTCATAGAGGTTTTTGTCACCTTCTGGCCTGGTTACTGCAAAGTGCTCTTCTCTTAGCTCTGCCTTGACATCCCTCCAGAATCTCTAATAAGTGCAGAAGGTAGTTGCTCATCTCCTGTGTGAAGCAAAGCTGCTGTGAGCATATAACACCTTCAGTGGTTTACTATCATTCGTGGTACAATTCAAGGCCTTAGTGATGTCTTTAAAGCTATCTCTGTGTTGCAGTTATCTGATAAAGCAATGTACCATCGTGGCAGTTAAAACTCATTAGGAGAAATTTGCTATTGGTGTCTGATGGAAACACTCCAGGAAGACCAATAACAAGGCTTTCTCAATAATAATATTTCTCACTAATATTGATACTTGGTGATTTTAAAAAGTTAATTTTGCAAAGTTGATAACAATGAACAGAATAAGCTGGGAGAAAGAATTTAAACAGAAAAATGTGAATGATAATTGGAAACTGCTTAAGAACATTTTGCTAGATACTTCAAAACCTACAATCCTACAGGCAAGAAAGAAGGCTACACGGGTTAAAAAATCAGCCTGACTTAGAATGGAACTGAAAGCCAATTATCTATCTATCTATCTATCTATCTATCTATCTATCTATCTATCTATCTATCTATCTATCTATCTATCTATCTATCTATCTTAGCTTCCGATTTATATTCACTACTATCAACATCCCTTTTTTCTCATATATGTATATATAGATACATGGATAGATTGATGGATGTGGGGGGAAAGGACAGTTGATAGTAATGATTATAAATCAGAAGATAGGAAGTGTCAAAAAAAATTAAGGGACGCAAATTGACAAGGAGAAATCTATGGCTAGAAGAATTAAAGACAATGAAAAGGAATTTAAGTGCATCAAAGATAAAAGCAATCCTAGCAATGGTATTTGTAGGGCAGAGTTCTATAAATATAATCTGTGCTGTACAGTATTTCAGAAAAAAGATGTATTCATATTATATAATGATGATGTAATATTTTCAATCCAACAGTAACTATGGATGATGTTAAATAGCAGCTACTAAAGTCAGACATATCAGCATCTAAGAGATTTAAAATAGCTAACAAAAATCATAGAATCATAGAAGATTAGGTTTGGAAGAGACCTCCGGAGGTCATCTAGTCCAACCCCCTGCACAAAGCAGGACCAGCACCAACTAAATCATCCTAGCCAGGGCTTTGTCAAGCAGGGCCTTAAAAACCTCTATGGATGGAGAGTCCACCACTTCCCTAGGTAACCCATTCCAGTGCTTCAGCACCCTCCTAGTGAAATAGTTTTTCCTAATATCCAACCTGGACCTCCCCCACTGCAACTTGAGACCATTGCTCCTTGTTTTGTCATCTGCCACCACTGAGAACAGCCGAGCTCCATCCTCTTTGGAACCCCCCTTCAGGTAGTTGAAGGCTGCTATCAAATCCCCACTCATTTTTCTCTTCTGCAGACTAAATAAGCCCAGTTCCCTTATCCTCTCCTCATAAATCATATGCCCCAGCTCCCTAATCATTTTCATTGCCCTCCGCTGGACTCTCTCCAATTTGTCCATATCCTTTCTGTAGTGGGGGCCCCAAAACTGGACACAATACTCCAGATGTGGACTCACCAATGCTGAGTAGAGGGGAATAATCACTTCCCTCGGTCTGCTGGCAATGCTTTTACTAACGCAGCCCAATATGCCATTAGCCTTCTTGGCAACAACTGTTGACTCATATCCAGCTTCTTGTTCACTGTAATCCCCAGGTCCTTTTCTGCAGAACTGCTGCTTAGTCAGTCGGTCCCCAGCCTATAACAGTGAATGGGATTCTTCTGTCCTAAGTGCAGGACTCTGCATTTGTCCTTGCTGAACCTCATCAAATTTCTTTTGGCCCATCATCCAATTTGTCTAGGTCACTCTGGACCCTATCCCTACCATCCAGCATATCTACTTTCCACGCCGCAGCTTAGTGTCATCCGTGAACTTGCTGAGGGTGCAATCCATCCCATCATCCAGATCATTAATGAAGCTGTTGAACAAAACCAGCCCCAGGATCGACCTCTGGGGCACTGCACTTGATACTGGTTGCCAACATCGAGCCGTTGATCACTACCAGTTGAGCCTGACAATCTAGTCCGTTTTCTATCCACTTTATAGTCTATTCATCCAATCCATACTTCTTTAACTTGCTGGAAAGAATGCTGTGGGAGACCGTATCTAAAGCTTTGTTAAAGTCAAGATATATCACGTCCAAAGCTTTCCCCTTATCCAGAGAGCCAGTTATCTCACCATAGAAGGCAATCAGGTTGGTCAGGCATAACTTGCCCTTGGTGAATCCATGTTAACTGTTCCTGATCACCTTCTTCTCCTCCAAGTGCTTCAAAATGGATTCCTTGAGGACCTGCTCCATGATTTTTCCAGGGTCAGAGGTGAGGCTGACCGGTCTGTAGTTCCCTGGATTCCCCTTCTTCCCTTTTTTAAAGATGGGCACTATATTTGCCTTTTTCCAGTCATCCCATTTTCCAAAACGCTCTCTGGACCATTAATGCTGATTTTCAAAAAGTTTTGGAACTCTGGGGAAGTTGCATAGGACTTGAGAAAAGTTAATGTTGTGTCAATAGTTTAAAAGGGTAAATGGATTGGCCCAGGTAACTGTGAGCCCATCAGCCTGACAATGATCCTGGGGGAAATAATGGAATGGCTGATATGGGATTCAATTAATAAAGAATTAAAGGAGGGTAATTAATGCCAATCAAATGGGTTTAGGGAAAATAGGTCTTCTCAAGCTAACACGATAGCATTTTTTGATGAGATTACAAGTTCAGTTGGTAAAAGTAATACTGTTGATGTAATATACTTAGACCTCTATCAGACATTTAACTTGGTACCATACAACATAGAATCATAGAATATCAGGGATGGAAGGGACCGCAGGAGGTCATCTAGTCCAATCCCCTGCTCAAAACAGGACCAATTCCCAACTAAATCATCCCAGCCAGGGCTTTGTCAAGCCTGACCTTAGAAACCTCTAAGGAAGGAGATTCCACCACCTCCCTAGGTAACCCATTCCAGTGGTTCACCACCCTCCTAGTGAAAAGGTTTTTCCTAATATCCAACCTAAACCTCCGCAACTGCAATTTGAGACCATTACTCCTTGTTCTGTCATCAGGTACCACTGAAAACATTCTAGATCCATTCTCTTTGGAACCCCCTTTCAGGTAGTTGAAAGCAGCTATCAAATCCCCCCTCATTCTTCTCTTCTGCAGACTAAACAATCCCAGTTCCCTCAGCCTCTCCTCAAAACTCATGTGCTCCAGCCCCCTAATCATTTTTGTTGCCCTCTGCTGGACTCTTTCCAATTTTCCCACATCCTCCTTGTACTGTGGGGTCTAAAACTGGAGACAGTACTCCAGATGAGGCCTCACCAATGTCTGTAACAGTGCATGGGATTCTTCCCTCTTAAGTCCAGTACTCTGCACTTGTCCTTGTTGAACCTCATCAGGTTTCTTTTGGCCCAATCCTCTAATTTGTCTAGGTCCCTCTGTATCCTGTCCCTACCCTCCAGTGTATCTACCACTCCTCCCAGTTTAGTGTCATCTGCAAACTTGCTGAGAGTGCAGTCCACGCCATCCTCCAGATCATTAATGATTCATCTTGATTCATAAACCAAAACAATACAAAATCAAGATTGTACACACTAAGTGGATTAAAAATTTGTTCAGTGATAGGTCTTAAAATGTAACTAAGTGGGAAATCACTGTGGAGAGGCTACTTTTCTAGTGGGTTTCCACAGGGATCAGTTCTTGACGCTCCGTTGTTTAGCATTTTTATTAATGACATGGAAAAGAAACATAGAATTACTCATTGCTGATAAAAGTTGCAAGAGCCACAACGATTGGGGAGTGGTAAACAATAAAGATTAATAGTCATTGCTATACAGCAATCAGAATCGCTTGAGAAACTGGGTGCAGGAAACAATATGTGTTTCAATACAACCAAATGTAAGAATATACATCTAGGAACAAAGAATGTAGGCCATACTTACAGGATGGGGGACTTTATCTTGGGAAGTAGTGACTCTGAGGCTAGGTCTACAGTAGCAGGGGGGTCGACCCAGGATACGCAACTTCAGCTATGCGAATAGAGTAGCTGAAGTCGGCGTATCTTAGGTCGATTTACCTGGCTGTGAGGACGGTGGCGAGTCGACCACTGCCGCTCCCCCATTGACTCCGCTTCCATCTCTCCCCGCGATGGAAGTTCCGGAGTCGACGGCAGAGCGATCGGGGATCGATTTGATCGCATCTACACTAGACGCGATAAATCGATCCCCGATAGATCGATCACTACCCACCGATCCGGGTAGTGTAGACGTGCCCTAAGAAAGAAGGGGAGCCATGGTGGATAATCAGCTAAGTATGAACTTCTGGTGCGACACTGTGGTCAAAAGGACTAATGTGATTTTTGAATGCATAAACTGGGGAATAGGAGTAGCGAGATTATATTGCCTCTGTATTTGGCACTGGTGCAATGGCTGTTGGAATACTATGTTCACAGTTCAGGAAGGATATTGAAAAATTGGAGAGGGTTCAGAAATGAGCCATGAGAAGGATTAAAGGAGTAGAAAACATACCTTATTGTTATAGACTTATGGTGATCAATCTATTTAACTTATCAAAGAGAAAGCTAAGGGTGGTTTGATCACAGTCTATAAGTATATATACGGGGAACAGACATATGATTATCGAGGGCTCTTTAATCAAACAGACAAAGGTATAACAAGATCCAATTCGGAAGCTGAAGCTTAGATAAATTCAGACTGGAAATAAGGTTCAAAATTTTAACAGTGAGAGTAATAAATCACTGGGGCAATCTACCAAGGGTTGTAGTGAATTCCCCATCACTGGAAATTATTTTAAGCAAGATTGGATGTTTTTCAATAATATATGCTTATTCAATCATAGCTGTTAGACTTGAAGCAGGAATTAATTCAGGGAAGTCCTATGGCCTGTGTTATGCAGGAGGACATAGGAGATGATCATAATGGTCCCTTCTGGCCTGAAAATCTATGAATCTATTGAGTCCTCTGCTTCTTGATGCTCTCCCAAACCCTGAGTCCAGGTATCGTTAGACCTTGAGGTAATATATTCTTATTTCCCTTAGCTTTTGATTGATGGTTGGCTTTTCTGCTTCTTGGTTCTTATTTCTGGACAAAAAAGCAATGGGACTGATTGTTAGCCCCACTAAGCCCCCTTTACACCACTCTGGATGCAAAAGGTGCCTTAACAGTGTAAATGGATCTTACTGTAAATAAGGATGAAGCCCGGTGGTTTTAAATGCTCCTAATTGAGAGTAGAGTGGAGTTTGTGTAATATATTTGTTTATTACATACATGCACACATGTATGTATGCAAATAAGTGAATAGTTGCTGTGGTGATAGATCTACATATAAATAAATAAGTAGGTGAATAAATTAAAGAAACTATTAAATAAAAACTTGACTGGCACAGAAGATGTCCACATCTAAATCGTCCAAAGGTAAGATGTCAGACTGGTCTAGAGCTGGAGAGAAGGGAGAGGGTTATAATTATCTGCCAGTTGCCATTGACAACTTCTCCTTGATTTATAAATATTTCATTGGATTTTTTTGTACTTTGTATTTGCAATTTTGGAAGTCTACATTTAAGACTAGTGAAAATTGTGATGGCACAAACAGGCTTTAAAACTTTTAGAGCTACACATCTTGAAAACTTTAAAGTCACACTATATATCTGTTGCTTTAGATGCCCATACCAAAGGAGGGGGAGATAGAGGGAGAGAAACAGTGCAACTAATAAATGATTTAAGAGTGAGAAATGCCTTTAAATTTGTCCAGTCAACAAAGAAATTTGGAATTTTATCCAAGGCACTTACCTTACAACTATAGTAGATTTCTCTTACTTTCAACACAAAGACCCACTAGTTCAGTTTGCTAAGAGTACACTTATTTTGTTCATGACACAAAGGGCTTCCCAGTGTTATTTAAAAAAATCCTAGGTTGATTTTTACATATCTATATTTTTATACAAGAGAGGCATTCTAATTTCACATTTAATAATATGCTTTTCAGACTAAGCATCATAGAAGTGGTATATTTTGAAGTAGCAATATGTAGCTTGTTGCCCTTTGATGTAAATTTGCAAGGAAGATAGATTATACCATCAAGATGTTTCCCGTGCATAATAAACTACAAAGGACAAAGTTCATGGCTGAGAATTGTGTGGGCTACAAGTGACTACCTTCACTACAATCAATTATTAGGATGATTATATTGTGTCTGGAGAATATGATGCTAATGACTAGCTAACGCTCAGAATATACACTCTTGACTTGAAAACCAATGACAGTTAAATGCAGCAGGGAGGAAAGCCTATATGTTGAGCTAGTAGCTCTCCAGTGTGGATAATGAATAATTAAAAATAACAGTCTTTATTTGAGGTTTGACAGAATACATGCCCTTTAAGTATATTCTATTTTGTAAAGAACTTGGCCCAATGACAGCTTTAAAAAGCAGCCTATTGGCTCCTGTACAGAAACAGCACAGGAAAGCAGGGAGTTAAACACCCTTGCTGTTGGGAGGGCCTGAGAAGGATTAGCTATGTACTTACTGCTAACCTTCTACTCCCCCATCTTCCATACAAATAAATAATTGAAACTCATTACCTCTTTTAGGGGGCTTGCGCACATGCTTTCTCTTTTCACATCAAAGCGGAGATCAGTGTCAGAGAAGCAGCCACATTTAGCTGAGTCTCTTGGAGACTACTGATTAATTGGTTTTGCATTTTGGAAGTGCATCCAAAGATGTTGTAAAATACTGTTTGTTTTTGCCTTTGCCAAAACTTGTTTAGGAGTGCTCTGGAGGATGACAATGATGTACTCAAGATGGTTGTGAAAGAAAAGGGCAATCAGCTCAGGTGTGCGTGCCAGATTTCCCCCCCCCTCCTATGAAGTTTCTGTTTCAGCTTTCAAAAGAATGAATGAGCAAAATGCGAGCGGATATTAATGAGGGGTGGGACTCCAAAGTTCACTTTAACCAGAATCATTTAAAATGAAAGGTACAGCAAGATAAGCAATTACAGATCTAAAACACCTTGATTTTGGGGAGACTAGGATGCAGAAGCTATAAATCCTGGATAAAATATACCCTTTCAAAAGCTGTCAGTACTTATTTTATTGTATGTTTTGCTGAAATGTGATAATATGATGTTGGGGGGGAGGGACGGGGATCATTTAGTTATGGCAAATATTGCCTACATAAGTGTGCCTCATACTGTTATTTGCCTTTCTGTCTCTGTCTATATCAACTCCACATGCTGCTCTGGTGGCCTGCTTTGTACTTAATATAACTTGTCAAAACACATCTATCAGATATATGAAAAGGGAAACCTGGGTGGCCAGACTAGTCCAAGCCTGGCGTGGATTGCATTTTACCAAGACCACAGAAATCTCTTCTCCTCCTTGAGATTAAGATGAAAAGCAGAGTTCATTGTTGTGCAACCAGATTTTAAAATTATTACACACATGCTAGTGCATTAGTTGGCCATTTTTGTTTATTTGAATCCCACATACTGTACTTTTATGTGGATTCTAAGTGATTTTTAAAGCTGTCAGTAAAAAAAAAATGTTACTACTTGTTTTGGACTGTTTTTATCCCTCACTTGATTTGTTTTTGCTCTAAACTGCTACGATCATAGCACCTTATCTCCTTCCAGGAAAGTGGGGTAGACGGTTCCTTTTGACAATTCAGTGCCAGGCACATAGGTCCTCTTTGAACCACAACCAATGCCACTGGAATGCATCACAGCTGTTCTACGTTCAATGCTCATCCTCTGGCAACCTGGGATCTTGAGTCTGTGCTATAGAAAAGAACCTTTTCTTATTAACATAACTTTGTATATAGAGTGAAATACATTTGTTGGTGATCCAGGGATATCTGCCTATGCACTCATCACCCTTACATCCAGAACAAGTATTACTCTGCAGTATACAAATGCAAGTGCTTTATGGTCCACTTGCTTTTCTTCAGCACCTCATATTTTACCTCAGGTGGTAAGATTAAAATCCTTTCTATGATCCTGAAAACATTAAGAAATGGATTGTAGCAGGCAGTTCTGTGCCCAATAAATTATGGTTACTTACAGAAATGCACAAGTGGAATGCAAACTATTTAAAACAGTTTTAAACAAAACTCCTTGAAGCAGACTTAGGCTGGCAGGAGCCTGAAGGAGTTAGCGCCCAAATCCTATTGCATTTGGGGGTTTACATCGCTTAGACTCCTTTGACAATGCCAGCACATGTGGGGCTCAATCTCTATATAGGAGCTGCAATTACAATGCTATTACATGCAACATATATTATAGAATGAATGTGTCAAATATTAAAATGGATATGAAGTTTGAACAATGATTTTGCTTATACCAGAAGAAATGCCTGTAGCAGGAGAGTTCAAACACAGAGCTACAGGGCCAAAACCAAAAAGGGACTTAGGTGCCTAAAGACCAGATTTAGGTACGACTAAGATCCACAAAGCTCCCGCTCGGCTGCCACCTAACCCTGTAGATGCCTAAATTCGCTTGGCCCTAAATTTCTACCGCAAAAGACCTCTAAGGTGCCTAAGTTTCTACCTCTGGACATGTGCGCTGCTGCCTCTGGCAGACATCCCAATGCCTATCTCCTGCCTAAGCACAAGTGTGATCCTTAAACCCAGGGGAAGATAGGTGTTCCTCTGCCTATTTTGCCTGCAGGGCCTGATCTAGTGCCTGACTCCACACAAAATGGTCCCGGGGTGCGGGGAGGGGAAAGGAGGACTTGGAGGACTCAGCATTGCAACACCTAAGTACCTTTGTAGATCCAGGGCACAGTTCTTAGGCCCTTCAAATTTCACCTTCCTTGCAGGATGTTTCCTGCTCCTCAAAGGACATTGCACTGAAAAACACTGAGTTCCTATCAGAAAGATAATCCCTGCATGTGGAAGGCTCCAGCCCTTCTAGGGATGTGGTATGCCAGGGGTGCAGCAATCACCAAGGCAGCACCAAAGATGAAGAGTGTCGAGAGATTCTGCCAGTCCTGAACGGTTGCATTGCAGAGTTGCTTCAAAGGTGGGCAATAAGCTCTGGGGTATTAGTGAGTGCTCGATGACTGCCTGGCAGCCACCAGGCAGGGGGTGGGGGGAGAAGTTCTGCCAATATCATTAGTTGGTTGATGTCATTCTAGCAGCACCATTAATACAGACATTGATAATCATGGGTAAGTTCAATGCAAGTACTGTGTCGACATTATGGTATAGAAGCATGTTGCTGGCCATAATGGCGTTGGGAGTGTCAACACAATGGTCTTTTTTCTCATAACCAAATGTGCTGAACATGAGCTGGTTGTTGCAAACGCAATTATCAGTAATTGGATAAGCCTAAAATAGCCTGGATACATCCTTGATCCAAGAGCTGGCAGCATCTTGATTATATCATTGTCTGGCAAAGAGGGCTGCAGTCTGCAGGAATCACAAGATCCGTACTCAAAGCAGACTGCAGGACCCACTCTCATAGAAGAGGCTCCAAGTTACTGATTCAACTACATTGTTGGAGAACTGGCCCAGCGCCTAGGAGGCGCTTAGACACAAAACACTTTGAAAAGCTAAACATTAAATAAGAGCTGTGTAACATCACTAGTACAAACCTCGTCTGCACTCAAAACACACAACTACAAAGGATGGCAAGCAGAAGGCATTGCGTGGTTCTGCTGTATACCTGTCCACTGCTGACAGAATTGACTTTGTCAAATGTCAGCATCGGGACCGGTTTGATGACTTAATTAAAACCGTACTTCAAGAAAGAGACAGAATCAGCCTGTTCTCGGATTCCTCACTCCAGTGCAAAGAAAACACATTATAAAAACATTAGTGTTAAAGCTTACAGCAGGCATGAGATCAGTGGTGGGGCACAGAAGCTGATGAAATTCAGTTCTCTTCAGACCAGAATGATACAAAACACTTCTGCAAAGCTCTTAAGGAAAGGCCTGGCTCCAAAAAGAAAAATATTACACCACTGAAGAGGGTAGACTGGGAAGGGCTTGTTACTGTCAAGAGTGAGATCAGACAGAGGAGATGTGAATGGGGAATGTGCAGTGGTGGCCCTTAAAAGCCTTCCAGTTTTAGCAAAGATAAATTGATACCTCAGTATCACTACAGATTTAGCCTTCCGTGTATGTGCTAGAGGAAATACCTTGAATATAGCAAATACAGGGGATATCTAACTGCGAATGCTTATTAGTTACCAAAGGCAGCTTGCAAGATGTTAAGCACCATCCCTATAAGAACCTCAAAAGTCTCAAAATTTGGTCTCAATTTGGATAAACATTAATTTCTTTCAGATGCTTAAGCAAAGCTTATCCAACAGTACTAATCAAGGATTTCATGTATCTTTATTTAATTGGGGCCCACTTCTGCTGCTCTGTCCAAATGCAATATGCAAATACAGCTAAATAGGACTATTTTCGGAATAAGACATAGATGTCAGTATGAGTAAGGAAGGCAGAATGGGGGCCTAAGTTTCCAATAAAGTATAATACCTGGAGATCAATATTAAGACGAATTCAGCTGATTGTGATAGTGATCAAGGTCAATTACACTGTAGCTATGCCCTAATCATTTCCTTGTAGCCAGTAGTCTCTGACCTGAATTGTTTGGAACAGCTGATCTTCCCCTGAGTGACTTGTCTGGTTACATTTGTGGTATATGACCTACTTTTTATCACTTCCCTGGGTGAAACACAGTCATCTGAAGGCCCATAAAACCACTCAGAATCAGAACTCACTCCCAATAAAGCCCAATAATCAAATCAAAATAAAAAACATATTTGACAGGTGACTACAAAGAAAGTCTCAGGGGCCTTTGCTGCTATCTGTATACTGAACCAGACAGCAGCTCCTGTCTCTATGGTGCCAGAGGATGATGGATCATCAAAATGATAAAAATAATAATAATACTTTATATTACAATGTATTTCTAATCAGATATCTCAAACCACTTTATAGACATAAATTAATACACTAAATTAAATAAATTAAATGGTTTACTGTTAGACCTCTTTAACAAGTGGGCAAACTGATTCACAAAAAAAGGTTAAGTGTCATCTTAGAACACTACACTGTCTTATGGGCAAATGGGGCCTGTATCCTTCCTATTCACAGTTTAAATATAAAGGGTGAAATCCTAGCTCCATAGCAAAACTCCCATGGGGACAGGATTTTGCCTAGTTTAGTACAATACCATACCAATGTTGGAAAGAAGAGGTTGCAGCTTTATGTATGTAGTGTAGGGATAGAAGACCCAGTACTAATTACAAATACTATCTTGGATACTACAGCTGTCTACACCAATAGGAAGACTTTTCTAACGGAAAATAACACCCTCTACCCTTGAGAGCAGGAGGTTTCCACATGATGTAATAGCTGCCATTACCCCAAATTATGTTCACTAATTGCAACCCCTATCACTAGGTTCCTGGAAATTACCCTAACTGTAACCAGGTTTACAGACCTTTCTATATTGAGGCTCTTCTACTGATCAGCAAATAATGGCCAGATTCCATACTGTACTTTCTGCCTGCAATCTGCAAACTATATCTGATTTCAAAGTCATATTCCAGCAGTTTTCTCACCAATCACAAGTGTATAGTGAAAAACAGAATCAGTAAACCTACACCCCTTAATCAAATAACTTCATAAGGTAGATAAAGGAGAATTTATTTCCTGTGAACACTGAAATATTAAGGGTGTTGGCACCTCCATTTTCCTTCTGTTGCCTTTTTGACTAATTTTCTTCCACCCAGTGTTATTTGAAGGGAAATGCCAACTTGAGCTAACAGCTTCAGGGACAGAGTTTAGGACATTTTACACAAAGAAGTTGGGGGAAAGGGGCATCCCTCAGGGATTGGCTTTTGTGCCACTTAAGACTTGAGTGGCTGCCTTTTCATTCCGTTGATTTAATTTAATTAGCCTTTGTGAAGCAGAGTCTTAAAATTGCTGAACCAGAGCTTACAAGAATCCACTTGACAAAATGCAAGGCACAAAATCAAAAGCTAAGTTTTTGCAAAGTTCATTTGTGGACCAGCATGAAATACATGGAAAAGATCAAAAAGTCTTAGACATTTGTCAAAAATATGAGTCTTCGAAGACAGAGTAATTTAGCTTAACTCTAAAGAGAATTAGCAGACCCACAATAAAAAAAATTAAGCCTTGTCTCTAGTGCTTCTGTAAGATTTTTCAGATAATGTAATTTTGTAATTCAACAAAATACTGTATAGTATGTAAAATAAGACTTTCTGCCTGCCCAATCTTTGAAAGGTTTATTCCCTGTTATCTTTGATTCTTTCTGAGAGAGATGGTTTTCCAACTATGGAATGTCTGTAGTGGTCACACTTAAAAGGTTCCTTCCATTTTGAAAGATGATATGCTTTCCAGACATATTTCCCATTTTAAACATATGCTACCCTTTGAAGAGATCCAGTGGCTTCCTCTTTCTCTGATTTTAGTTACTTGAATCTGTTTCAGTTACAAATAGAAATTCTACCTTTCAAATTCTGGCACATTTATTTCCTCGATATCTCCTGAAGGTTGCACCAGCAATGGATGGTCAATCAATGAAAAACAGCAGCAATTAGCTTTTCACCCCCTTCATTACCCTTTCTTCCTCTTCAGGTGAAGCAAACTGCAGACATTCTCAAAACCCTTTACCACTTCTCTTGAGACCCTTATTACAATGTTGTCTACAAGCTCAGGCTCTCCATAGTCCCAACAATTGAGCCTGTTAGGAATCCTAGCCATATAACTATAACTGAGATAGTGGACTACTTCTGAGTATCTCACATTAATAACCCTATGGTAGTTTAGAGCCTTTAGTTTATGGACTTGCTAGGGAATACATAAAATAGTTTGATAATGGATTTTAGTGCCCATTCTGCTCAGGCTAAACTCAATGTGAGTTTTGTCATTGGTTGCAATAGGAGCAGAGTCAGACTTTTAATTAACAAGTAATATTGTGTAACTGTAGTATTGTAAACTGTGACAAAAAATAATACCATATGCTGTACACAATGAAAAATGAGAAAATTATACATAAAACAATAGGTTAAAAATTCAGTTTTGCAGGGCTATATATGCAAACTGAACACAGGATCAAAGGAAAACACTGAGTCTCAAAACTACAATATATTCCAGTGCGATTTTTCAGAAAGCCCACTAATGCAGAACTTTTTGTTGTTGTTGTTCTACTAGACACAGGGCCAGCTCCAGGCACCAGCTTCACAAGCAGGGTGCTTGGGGCGGCCAAGGGAGAGGGGTGGCACCTGCAGCAATTCGGGGGCGGCAGGTCCCTCACTCCCTCTAGGAGCGAAGGACCTACCGCCGAACTGCCACCGCTGATCGCGGCTTTTTTTCCCCCCCCCATTGCCACCGCTGGTCACGATTGCAATCGTGGCTTTTTTTTTTTTTTTTTGCTTGGGGCAGCAGAAATGCTGGAGCTGGCCCTGACTAGACAGTTGGCCTATTTCTGACAGGGACTAAGTCCTATTGATGTTGGTTTGATTTGAAAGATCTCAGCACCTCTCAGGAGACCCTCTACATCTGGAGACCCTCTACATCTGGAAGAGCAGGGCCTGATCAGGATGCCCCATCTGATATCAATGACACTGTGACGTGCCAGTTGTATTGCCAACTATAGAAATGATACACTAGCTTTTAGATCTGTCCAAAAAAGGCATGTATCATGCTAACTAGGAAGGGTGGCATAATGACACGTCAGACCACCCATGCTCAGATATGTCAGAGCTTGGTCACTCACATAATCCCAACACCTTCTATTCAAGTCAAGTCTTTCTCAGGAACTCAAACCTCTTTACAAACATTTATAATTTAAGCCTCACCGCAGCGCTCTAAATTAGGGAATATAGGGAAAGAGGGGCACAGAGCAGTTAAATGAATTGCCCAGGGCTATACAGCAAGTCAGTAGCAGAGATAAGAAGAGACCCAAGGGTTGCAAATGAAGTGGAAATATTTAGTCTATTTTAAGTACTTGGCTTATAGGATGATTTGTATTGAGTTTTTAAATAGTTTTCCAAATGTTTCTTCCAAAATACCTCTTGATTTGTCTACATTGCCAGCTTGCTTATCAATTTAATCATCTATCAACCTTCTTATACCACACCCATCACCATGGGGTCTGTCAAGTTCCTTTCACTAACACTGGATGTAGAAGTACGAGAAAAGGGTATCAGCGTAGGCCAATATAGCAAATCTGTCTTTTTCTTACCTATGTTGGGTTCAGTTGCATCCTCCTCCTCTCTTCCTGGTGGTCAATTGCATTCTATACAAATGCTTCTATACCACCGCTGAAAGGTTCTTTTTGGTGTGGTTTCATTTAGGAGACATTTCTATGTGTGCAGCCTACATCCTTCTAAGCCTTGGATTGCATTACCCAATGACCTTTTGAGCTAAACAATTTTTTTTTTTAAATAAAATCCCACCCTATTAATGCAGGATTTTTTCTTTTCAAACTACTTGGCCATGGTACAGTTCCCTACTTCCTGTCTCCCTCGCCAGAAGCAACTGACTGCTGTGGATCTTTTCTGTAAGCCTGGTTGCATTTTTAGTCTTTATTTTCTTTTTTTGCTGACGCTGTTCTTCCCTTTGACTGTGTTTTCTCTTACTCGCTGGCCTCTCAGCCTCCTTCAAGTCTGAAACTGCTGTCAAAACACACCACATCTGCCCCCTCCTGCCTGCTCCTCTTTGTTGTTGTTATTATTCATATTTGGGTGGGGAAAACTCAGCCATTAAAACGTTGAGAGGAGCGGCATTCTCTGCTTGCCCCTCTCCATAATTTCTGCATTTTGAGCTAGTTCTCAGCTGTGTAAATTGGCAAGGCTCCATTGAAGTCACTTGAGCTGTGCCATCTTACATGCTACACTATCTGCCAGCCAGTATGGCTACAGTTGTATGTACAGAAAACAAAGCAAGTGGCCATGGGAGCTATACCAATTTACATCAGCTGAGGATCTGGCTCTTTGCTTTCCTTTCCCCAGCTGTAGCCACGCTAGCTTGCTCAATTGCTTCTATAAGCATTCAGTTCCACCTGAGTACTACCATTGCACTGTGATTTGCCTGAGAGCCTACTTAAAACTTCTTGTAACTCAAGCCTTAATAACTTGATAATACTGATAACAACATCATGGAGATTGCACATTTGGGGTAGAAGGGTCCCATAACATACAAACTATGCATGCGGATAACATGACCCCCTATTGAAATGCAGCATGCATAGCAATACTACAGAGCAGGTTAGGATGCAAACTAAAGCAAAGTACACTGTCCAGTTGAAACCACAGTGGGAATTTTATATAGGTAGAATATAATTACCCAAGCTGGATTTCGGCCAGGACACAGGGAACACCCTGGTTCTCAGAAAAAGTGCCAGTGGGAGATGAAGATGTTACTACAGACATATATGATCATGTTTCTTGCTTCTTGTTTCTTGGAATTCCAAGTGGATCAAATGTTGTCTTTTAATTTCCTCTTTAACACTTATCTTTTTTATCTGCTGCTCTTTCTGTAGCCTTATCCTTTGTCATGTTCTGGTTCCTTTCATCTTATATTTCCTCCCCACATTTCACACATCCAGGGCACTCCTGATTAAAAGGAGAAACTTAGCTGTTTATATCCTGTTGAATAAAAATCTTTATATATATGGGCATGCACACATTTCACCATATGTGTATGCTATATATGCACACAGTTTGTACAATCTAAAGTATCAGATAAATGATTGCCATTTTTTCCTGATATTTACACAACTTTACTCCCCTTGCCAAGGTTGTCTTATTCAGCAATGAGGAAATTCACCCGTGGATGGAGCTCTCCAGGCTCCTTAAGGTCTGCATTAAAGACCAGCTCCTGATCTCATTGAAATCAATGGCAAAACTCCCTTCCATCAGATCAGGTTTCGTCCCTAGAAGATCAAAAGATGTTAGGGTTCTTTGAGCGTCATTGGGGTGAATTTCACCCAGATTGAATATTGCCATAGAAATAGCACTAATACTTCCTGTCCACCACACTTTATTGACCAGATCTCAGCTGGGCCACTTTATGAGCTGGATCTGTCCTTCTAAGAATCTCTATAGCATAGGGGGATTTTCATCTGGTGAAGAACTGATATTGGTTTCTCCTGCACAACACTCCGTCCCTTCCCCTTCTCTCCCCTCCCCTCCCCCACATAATTGGTCCTCGCACAGGGCAGGGAGGGGACAAGGCCATATTATAATGTGCTCTAGATATGTGCAGCTGGCCTACAGTCTTTAGGGACCAGAGTCATTTGGCAAAATTTGGAGCAGTCTCCAGGCTTCTCTAACCTAAGGCTCAAGATGCCACAAATCTGCCTTGAAAACTGGTTCCCTCAGAGTTCTCCTGTACCTCTCTAATCGTGGAGCAGCGTAACTCGGCCCACGTCTTCAAACATTAAATACTTAATATGGGAAACATTCGAAAGACAGTATGCTGTCTGACCCTTATCTCCCCACGTCAGTGTACTATACTCCACTTCTCTACTGAAATGCAATTTTCATTGTTTAGAAAAGCAAACAAACCCAAACAAAAGAAACAAAACAAAAAATCAAACGCCATTTTTTTTCTTATTGCAAAGTTCACAAAAATTACACTAGGTGAAAAATGATTCCCTCCTCCTCTCCCAAGCTTGCAACATTGTTTCACTCACTTTCTGTCTGAAATGTTCCACCCAGCACCACTCTGTAATCAAAGACTGATGTAATATCAAGGCTCAATTAATTATGACATTACCTGGCCACACTGCTGAAGTTAGTGGGTGGAGAACCCCCTAACCCTCAATTTTGTATTGAAGTCTATCCTGATACACAGGTTCTCAGTTCAGATGCTGAGTGTATTTTTCATGAAAAGTTTCATTCAAACTTCATGTAACAGGAACCACATATTTAGATTTTAGATACAGTGCTAAAATGAATGTTTGCTTGTTCTAATATCATCATTGCCTTCTGATCTGCTGCTTTGAATCTGTTTGAGATTTTTGTATCATTCAAAATAGTGAGACTCTCCCCTTCATTGCACTGATTTTGTTTCTGTTATTTGCTTTTCAATATCCATGAGTTCATAGTAAACTATCAATTAACTATGCAAATCAGGGGGAAAAGACATCGAGGGTTGTTATACCTAGAGTTAAAGCACACAAGCATGGAATGTATTAAAGTAATTCCAAATATATATCTATCAATCTATCATATGTAATGCAACAATCATGTACTCTTAGCTAATCTAAGAATTGTTTATTGAAAACTACAAAGCTTATTTTCATGTATGATAGTGGAGGATAATTATTATATTTGTATTGCAGTCATACCTCACAGCTCGAGTTATGGGCCAGGAGAGAATCCCATTGTGCTAGGCACTGAACAAACACATAATTCCTAAGAGTGTATGTACATTCAGGTAGGGACCAACTTATTATTGTTTATCAATTAGCAAAAAAAGCCCACCACCACAACAACAAACCATTCATTCATTAGCCTAATGACAGAGGCCTACATTTTATAATAATAAACTTATATTTATGTGATAGATCCACAAGTGTTTTACCAACCATTGGTTGATCCAAAGCCTGTTGAAGTCAATGGAAAGGCACTGTCATGAATGTATAATTACTGTCATGTGGAATCCCTGATTTAAGTGATCATGGCAGGATCAGGAGTCATACACGAATCACTTCACATACCACTGAAATACTGTCACCTCTGATGTGCATTATAGCAGCTATTGTACAGCTTATACCAATAAATAATAATTAGTAATGATATTTTAATAACAGGAAATAAAGAATATTTTTCTAATTGAATTACTTGGAGGGTTTAGGTATATTTGACCTAAGACAATTATTATTATACTTTGCTGAGGATACCTATCGTAGCATCTCCACTCTTACAATAACATCTCTAGAGACCACAAGTTTTCAGGGTGTTGGTGTTGTCTGATCTAAAAGATTCCATATGAAGCAACAGCATGTCCTCAAACAGTGTGCTGGCTTAGTACTGACTCAGAGGGAACATTCCCATCTACCTGACTCACCAGCATTCAAGAATAGTGCCAACAATCAAGATATTAAACTGATCCTATCTCAACATGTGGAAAAAAAACAGCTTACTTCTTCAGAATGAAATGCTGAAGATGGCAAATACTGATTGAACCATTTTGCCACAGTCAGTAGAGAAAACAAAACGAGAAGAACAATTAAATGGCCAAGTTATTGAAGTTTGAAAAGTAGCTGCTGCATAAGCATCTAGTTTTCCCAATACTCTTTATTACACATTGTGTGTACTATACACTTCAGACGACACCATCTCAGTCATTTCCATCAAACTTTGCAAATGAGGAGAGAGTGATTTATTTCTTCCTATAGCTATCATTCCCATTAACATGTGGGTGCAAGATGTTATGTTGAGAATACAATATTATTTATTCACTTCTATTTTTATAAACTATCATAAACTAGACATATTTAGGAATAAGACTAATACATAGCCTTTTGTAAGTATTCTTTTTACTAGAGCTGGGAGGGAAACAGTATTCCTGTCCTGCATAAAGTTTCTCGTCTTGAATCAGGACAAATTTAAAAAAATATTAAATAAAAAAATGTTGAAATGGACTCTTCTGCAAGCAAAGTTTCAGTTTCAATGAACTGGCATTTTCTGATAGGAAAAAAACTAGGGCTGTCAAGCGATTAAAAAAATTAATCACAATTAATCGCACTGTTAAATAATAATAATAGAATACTATTTATATAAATATTTTTGGATGTTTTCCACATTTTCAAAATTATTGATGTCTATTACAACACAGCATACAAAGTGTACAGTGCTTACTTAATATTTATTTTTATTATAAATCTTTGCACTGTAAAAATAAAAGAAATAGTATTTTTCAATTCTCTTAATACAAGTACTGGAGTGCAATCTGTTTATCATGAAAGTTGAACTTACAAATGTAGAATCATGTACAAAAAATAACTGCATTCAAAAATAAAACAATGTAGAACTTTAGCGCCTACAAGTCCACTCAGTCCTACTTCTTGTTCAGCCAATCATTCAGACAAACAAGTTTGTTTACAGTTGCAGGAGATAATGCTGCCCACTTCTTGTATACAATGGCACCTGAAAGTGAGAACAGGCATTCACATGACACTGTTGTAGCCAATGTTTCAAGATATTTACATGCCAGATGCGCTAAAGATTCATATGTCCCTTCATGTTTCAACCACCATTCCAGAGGACATGTGTCCATGCTGATGATGGGTTCTGCTGGATAATGATCCAAAGCAGTGCAGACCGATGCATGTTCAGTTTCATCATCTGAGTCATATGCCACCAGCAGAAGGTTGATTTTTTTTTTTTTTTTGGTGGTTCGGGTTCTGTAGTTTCTGCATCGGAGTGTTGCTCTTTTAAGACTTCTGAAAGCATGCTCCACACTCTGTCCTGATCAGATTTTGGAAGGCACTTCAGATTCTTAAACTTTGGGTCGAGTGCTGTAGCTATCTTTAGAAATCTCACATTGATACCTTCTTTGAGTTTTGTCAAATCTGCAGTGAAAGGGTTCTTAAAATGAACAACATGCTTGGTCATCATCTGAGACTGCTATACCATGAAATATATGGCAGAATGTGGGTAAAACACAGAGCAGGAGACCTACAATTCTCCCCACAAGGAGTTCAGTCACAAATTTAATTAACACATTTTTTTTTAATGAGAGTCATCAGCATAGAAACATGTCCTCTGGAATGGTGGCCAAAGCATGAAGGGGCATGTGAATGTTTAGCATATCTGGCACGTAAATACCTTGCAATGTCAGCTACAAAAGTGTCATGCGAACATCTGTTCTCACTTTCAGGTGACATTGTAAATAAGCAGGCAGCATTATTTCCTGAAAATGTAAACAAACTTGTTTGTCTTAGTGATTGGCTGAACAAGAAGTAGAACTGAGTGGACTTGTAGGCTCTCAAGCAGACATGCGGCCCATCAGGGTAATCTGCTGGTGGGCTGCGAGACAGTTTGTTTATGTTGACCGTCTGCAGGCACGGCCCCCCTCTCAGCTCCCATTGCCAGGAAATGGCAAACCACGGCCACTGGGAGCTGCATGGGGCTGTGTCTGCGGACGGTCAACATTATGTTCTAAACAAAATGTCTTGCGGTCCGCCAGAGGATTACCCTGATGGCCACGTGCTGAAGGTTGCCGACCCCTGCTCTAAAGTTTTACATTGTTTTATTTTTGAGTGCAGTTATGTAACAAAAAAAAATCTACATTTGTAAGTTGCACTTTCACGATAAAGAGATTGTACTACAGTACTTGTATGAGGTTAATTTAAAAATATTATTTCTTTTATCATTTTTACAGTGCAAATATTTATAATAAAAATAATATAAAGGGAGTACTGTACACTTTGCATTCTGTATTATAATTGAAATCAATATATTTGAAAATGCAGAAAAACATCCAAAATATTTAATAAATTTCAATTGGTATTCTATTGTTTAACAGTGCGATTAAAACTGCATTTAACTGCGATTAATTGACAGCCCTAAAAAAAAACATTTTATTGAAAGATTCCTCACGATTTTTACTTACAATTACAATATAGCACAAATCTGTTATGGTACTAACTTCTGTATGGGGTTTTTATGTTTTATTATTTGTATTATGGTAGCAACTAGGGGCCTCGGCCCCATTATGCTAGGTGCTGTGAAAACAAACAATGAAGAGATGGTCTCTGCCCCTTAGACTTTACATTCAGTAAATGTTTTACTAATTGTTTGGTAATATTCCAGTAAATATGTTGACTTGATGATTGGATGGATTCCGCCAATCTGGGCAAAAGCAACAAAATTTTGAGATAAATCTGACCCTCTCTTTCTCCTGGTCTCACTTATGTCTGATAGAGTCATAGAATTGTAGGACTTGAAAGGACCTCAAGAGATCTAGTCCATTCCCCTGCACTCAAGGAAGGACTAAGTATTATCTAGACCATCCTTGACAGGTGATTGTCTAACCTGCTCCTAAAAACCTCCAATGACAGAGATTCCGCAACCTCCCTATGCAATTTATTCCAGTGCTTAAATACCCTCATAGTTAGGAAGTTTTTCCTAATGTCCAACCTAACCATCCCTTGCTGCAATTTAAATCCATTACTTCTTGTTCTATCCTCAGAGGTTAATGAGAACAATTTTTCTCCTTCCTCCTTGTAACCATCTTTTATGTACTTGAAAACTGTTATCATGTCCCCCCTAAGCCTTCTCTTCTCCAGACTAAGCAAATCCATTTTTTCCAATCTTCCCTCATAGGTCATGTTTTCTAGACCTTTAGTTATTTTGTTGCTCTCCTCTGGACTTTCTCCAATTTGTCCTCATCTTCCCTGAAATGTGGCACCCAGAACTGGATGTGATACTCCAGTTGATGCCAGATCAGCTCAGAATAGATTGGAAGAATTACTTCTTATGTCTTACTTACAACACTCCTGCTAATATATCCCAGAATGATGTTAGCTTTTTTTGCAACAGTGTTACACTGTTGACTCATATTTAGCTTGTGATCCACTATGATCCCAAGATCTCTTTCCACAGTACTCCTTCCTAGGCAATCATTTCCCATTTTGTATGTGTACAATTGATTGTTTCTTCCTAAGTGGAGTACTTTGCATTTGTCCTTATTGTATTTCATCCTGTTTTCTTCAGACTATTTCTCCAGTTTCTCCAGATCATTTTGAACGTTAATCCTATCCTCCAAAGCACTTGCAACCCCTCCCAGCTTGGTATCGTCTGCAAACATTATAAGTGTACTCTCTATGCCATTATCTAAATCATTGATTAAGATATTGAATAGAACAGGACCCAGGACCAATCGCTGTGGGACCCCACTTGATATGCCTATCCAACGTGACTGTGAACCACTGATTACTCTCTGGGAATGGTTTTCCAACCAGTAATGCACCCACCTTATAACAGATATATTTCCCTATTTTGTTTATGAGAAGGTCATGTGAGATAGTACCAAAAGCCTTATTAAAGTCAAGATATACTACATCTACTGCTTTCCCCCATTCACAAGGTTTGTTACCCTATCAAAGAAAGTTATAAGGTTGGTTTGACATGATTTGTTCTTGACAAACCCATGCTGATTGTTATTTATCTCATTATCTTTTAGGTGTTTGCAAATTGATTGCTTAATTATTTGCTCCATTATCTCTTCAGGTACTGAAGTTAAACTGACTGGTCTGTAATTCCCCGGGTTGCTCTTATTCCCTTTTTATAGATTAGCACTATATTTGCTCTTTTACAGTCCTCTCGAATCTCTCCATCTTCCATGACTTTTTGAAGATAATTGCTAATGGCTCAGATATCTTCTCAGTCAGATCCTTGAGTATTCTAGGATGTATTTCATCAGACCCTGGCAACTTGAAGACATCTAATTTATCTAAGGTTTCAGAGTAGCAGTCGACCGTCCAGAGGAGTCCATGCAGAATCCTTTTTTTTGTAGTGCTGGTGGGGAGGATTCTGTGGGTTAGTATGCTGTTCAGAGGTATGTTGGAAATATTCTTTGAGTCGGAGACGTCGAAAGTAGGATTCTAGGTCACCGCAGAAATTTATCTAAGTAATTTTTAACTTATTCTTTCCCTATTTTAGCCTCAGATCCTGCCTCATTTTCACTAGTGTTCACTATGTCCAATTGCTACTAAACCTTTTGGTGAAAACTGAAACAAAAAAGTCATTTATCACTTCTACCATTTCCACATTTTTTGTTGTTTTCTCCCTCCCCGTCATTGAGTAACTGGCCTGTTTTGCCCTTGATATTCCTCTTGTTTTTAATGTATTTGTAGAATATTTTCTTGTTACACTTTATGTCTCTAGCTAGTTTAATCTTGTTTTGTGTCTTGGACTTTCTAATTGTATCTCTATATGCTTGTATTTGTTTATATTAATCCTTCATAATTTGACCTAGTTTCCACTTTTTGTATGATTCTTTTTTGAGTGTCAGATGATTGAAGATCTCCTGGTTAAGCCAATGTGGTCTCTTGCTATACTTCCTATCTCTCCTATCTGATATGGCTAGGTATGTGTGTCATAGACCTCTAATTAATGGAATATCAGTCCTACTCAGGTGTTTGAGAATACATAGACCACTACCATGGAAAGTGCTACAAAGCATCAATACTAACAATGCTTATTGTAAGTTATCCTTTGGTTAAAGTGAAAGAGGTATGTGGTTTAGGAGAAGGTCCTGTGTTCTATCCCCCATGTCATATGTGTGTAAGTTAGCTGATGACAGTGACCTGGTATATAGATGGATTTACTACAAGTCAATTAAGTGTTTTGCTAACGTTTCACTCTATATGCATCTGAAGAAGTGGGCTGTAGCCCACGAAAGCTTATGCTCTAATAAATTTGTTAGTCTCTAAGGTGCCACATGTACTCCTGTTCTTTCTACAGATCCTAGGCACACTAGAGTGAGAGAGTAGAGAATAGCTGAATGATGCTTTGCTTTTGTCAGTTCAGGCCAAAACTTTCACTCTGTGTGAATAGAGATTTTAATACAGAACTTAATTTGAAACATTGCCAGAATGTAAACCTTTAGTAGCCTTCAAACAATATGCCACAATGGGATTCTGATCCATTGCAGAAAAACACAGTTATGAAGTAAATAATATTCTTCAATTAAATACTTTAATGGAACAAAATTCAGAGACAAAAATAATTCTAAGTGAGTGGCATTAGCCAGTGAAGATTATTTGAATGTAACCCCCCCACCCTTAGAAAATATCCAAACTTGATTGTGCATTCAGGGAAAAGATGGTGTCGTTTGATTGGGAAATTGTACTTAGTCTTCTAACAATAGGCATTAAGCAGCTGTGGGTTTTGTGCTACATCTTATTACTAGAGTTAGATTGTTTAACCTCTCCTCAGGAAAAAAATGGCATGGAAAAAAAACAAAGAAAATATTTGAGTTCTTAATACTGAATGTCCGTGTACACTGGAGGACCATCTTTCTTTCTGTAATAACACAAGGAGTGCAGTGCACTAGACTGCATTTTTAATGCTTCAAGAACATTAGTTTGCAGTGAATGTGCTAAAAAAAAATCAGTTTTGCTGTATATTTTATTGGCTGAGTTAACACAACAAATACTATAAATCCAGTAATTACTAATTGCCTCCTCCATTATAATGTAAGAAATGAATCATAAACCTTTTATTACTTTAACGGCGGACTACAGGAAGGATTAATCTTCTACTGAAGCATTTTTCATATTTACCTGGTTTCTTCTGTTATCCTATACTCATTTTCTCTTTCCAGATTCCCTATTTAATGCTCTGTAGTGGCCCCTACTGGGAAAGACATGCCTGGAACTTATCAGCAGCCTTGGCAACTGGTGATCAGTCTATTTAGCTGTTGGTGATTTAGCAATTATCCCTTTGGTGGGGAGAGAAAACAAAATTAGGAGGCAATTCTAAGTAACCTTTTACCACTGAGCTGTATACATTGCTATAGTTGTACTGCATAGACTATTGCTATGGTCTTCTGGGTGCATGAAAGCTTATATAAAGACAAGAGGGACAAAGGAAAAACAAGGATAAAAAAAGTGTGATTTAAAGTTATTAGGGTTAGGGCAAAAGTACGAAAAGCAAGTATATAGTTAAGCTATGTCGTTTCTGCATTCACTCCCCCAACAAAGATTTTTATACAAGTGGGTTATATTGCTTTTCTTAAAATATGATTTGTTAATGAATCAAATGATTTGTATTGAATTAGAGATGCTTTTAGGAGGGTGGCAAATGACTTTTTTTGGCACTTTGGCCATTGATGATTATTAAGTATCAGGAGGTAGACATGTTAGTCTGTATCTACAAAAACAACAAGGAATCTGGTGGCACCTTAAAGACTAACAGATTTATTTGGGCATAAGCTTTCGTGGGTAAAAACCTCACTTCTTCAGATGCATAGAGTGAAAGTTACAGATGCAGGCATTATATACTGACACATGGAGAGCAGGGAGTTACTTCGCAAGTGGAGAACCAGTGTTGACAGGGCCAATTCAATCAGGGTGGATGTAGTCCACTCCCAATAATAGATGAGGAGGTGTCAATTCCAGGAGAGGAAAAGCTGCTTCTGTAATGAGCCAGCCACTCCCAGTCCCTATTCAAGCCCAGATTAATGGTGTTAAATTTGCAAATGAAGTTTAGTTCTGCTGTTTCTCTTTGAAGTCTGTTTCTGAAGTTTTTTTGTTCAATGATAGTGACTTTTAAATCTGTAATAGAATGACCAGGGAGATTGAAGTGTTCACTTACTGGCTTATGTATGTTACCATTCCTGATCTCCGATTTGTGTCCATTTATTCTTTTGCGGAGGGACTGTCCGGTTTGGCCAATGTACATGGCAGAGGGGCATTGCTGGCACATGATGGCATATATAACATTAGAGGATGTGCAGGTGAATGAGCCCTTGATGGTGTGGCTGATGTGGTTGGGTCCTCTGATGGTGTCGCCAGAGTAGATATGGGGACAGAGTAGGCAACGAAGTTTGCTACAGGGATTGGTTCCTGGGTTGGCGTTTCTGTGGTGTGGTGTGTAGTTGCTGGTGAGTATTTGCTTCAGGTTGGGGGGTTGTCTGTAAGCGAGGACTGGCCTGCCTCCCAAGGTCTGTGAGAGTGAGGGATCATTTTCCAGGATAGGTTGTAGATCATGGATAATGCGCTGGAGAGGTTTTAGCTGGGGACTGTATGTGATAGCCAGTGGTGTTCTGTTGTTGTCCTTGTTGGGCCTGTCCCTGTAGTAGGTGATTTCTGGGTACCCGTCTTGCTCTGTCAATCTGTTTCCTCACTTCCCCAGGTGGGTATTGATGATTATTGTTATCTATAATTGTGTATTATATTAGCCCCATCTCATGTCAGAACTTCATTGTGCTAGGCACTGTATAAACCAATAGTAAGAGACAGTCCTTGTCCCCCAATTATTACAAGCTTAAACAGACAGACAAAGGGAAGGAGAGGTGACATTACTTGTCCAGCGTTATACAGTGAGTCAGCGGCTGACCTGGCAATAGACCTCAGGTCTTTGGAGTCCCAGTGGATTGCTCCACCAACTGCACAACACTGTCTGTCCAGCTTACATTTCTCATTAAAATATTTTGCATTCTTAAAATACCAAGGATGCTTCCCAGCATATGGCATAGGTCCTGGTTTCTAGTGTATAGCATCACTGGAAATGTGTAAAGAAACTGACATGGGAGGCTATTCCATCAATATGGTGGAACAATTGCATTACCCCAGTTCTAAGGTTTTCAGTTTCTTCATATGCCTAGATAAGAGACTCCACGTGCCTATAGTGAGATTTGAAATCTCAAGCAATTGCACTTTCTTTGCTTAGGTTGACCATGTTTTAGGCTTATCTACACTAGAAATGGGTTGCTGACATCACTATGTCCACAAACCATATTAGTGGAGACACAGCTTATGTTGGAACAAAAGTTTTTTGTTGTTGCTATAATGTATACCAGTTCCCTGAACCAAATACTCCATTCCAGCAAAAGCACTTTCTTACATTAGGGTTTTTGCCAGTTATGGGGTCAGACATAACTATGGTGGCAAAACTTTTAAGTGTAGACTAAGCTTCAGAGAGAACTTTCAATTCAGGCATCTGATCTACCCTGAAATGGAAATAATTTGTGGAAGTAATAAGTGATTTTGGGAGGACGAATACAGTGTCTTTCACCATTTGGGCCTTATTCTCATTTACATTTGGGATTTTTACATCATCCTAGCAATGTAAAGGAGCGTTAAAGTGTGGAATAATTACACTATACCCACTGTAAGATCCCTTCATATTGCCAAAGTAGGAGAAAGTGGCTTTAGTGTACATGAGAATCAAGTCCTTCGTCTACATATACAGTGCCTGATTTTGATCTCACAGAATCAGTGTATATCAGTAGTAATTCTGTGGAAGCCAACGTGGACACCACTGTCAAACCAGAACTGAACCCACAGACATGAGTTAAGTAAGCAGATTTGGAAGGGAAGAAAATTATGAGATGGGAGTAGAAGATAATGAGGAAACACAGTTAGGGGGTGTAAGTGATTTTAAAATAAATGGTTTTAAGGTGATTTTCTCAAATACTAGAGAAGTTTTGATAATACAACAACAACAATAATAATGATACAGTAGTGGTTAGGAATAGGACCTTATTGGGATAGGCACTGTAGAGATAACTAACAAGACATTCCCTGCCCCAGAGAGTTTACAGTCTAGGTGTTTGCAGAAGTCAGGCTTTGGAGTCAGACAGGACACAACAGGTGGACAGACAAGCAAAGTGGGAGGATAAAGTTCTTCTAAAACAGAATTTAGCAGAAAATCAGATGTCTCAGCTTGTCACTTGCGATAGTTGCATGGTCCTGGTGTTCACAGTTGCACAGATATGCAGGGTAAATATTCTGATGCCCGTTGACCATTCCAGTCTGCAGGGTTCCAACTCCAATTCCGACTCCCTCTCTCTCTTTTGGACATCATGAAATTACAAGGTACCCTGAGCCAAATGATAATATGACTAGAACAGCAGGATGAATTAAAGAGAAACTGATTTTTCCACTACCACGAGGCTGTTTTGACATCAAGTCAACCCCTATTCCCTTTTGCATTTCAAGAGCTGAGCTGCAGTGGACAACTTAATTTATCTTGATCCTTATTTATATTTGAGAAGTTAAATAATGAAATATATCAGTGAGAGTATTCCTCATCAGCTCCCAGCTAGACTATGTTAGAATACTATAGTCCTAATATGTCATTTATTTCTGAGCTTTCCTGTGCCAGTTAAAATAATAATGTTTTTCAATTTAATGTTCCTTTTCATCTGAGGACCACAAAATATATTACAGACAATTTATCAAGCCCCCAAATAGTCCCGAATTATGGGGAAATATTATGGTGCCCATTTTACAGAGGGGTTAAGTTTGCCCAGTGAGTGGCAGAGCTTGGAACAGAACTCAAGAATCCTGAGGTGTCTCTCATTCTAGGCTTTGTGCCTCCTTTTATGCTGTCCTCTACACTTGGAATGTTTCACATGGCTTAGCCACCAGATGGTCTTTCTCCCTTTTTCAGCTCTTACTATACAACATATTTCTTCCTTGAACCCATCCAAGTACTGGTCTCTTCAGCAATGGTCTCCGTAACCCTTGGCCTACCCTGTCAGTGTTAAACTGCAAGCAGTCCAGCCAACATTAAACATTCAACAGTCAGGCCCAAGCAACAACAACAACAACAAAATCATGAGATTTTTAAAAAGTAATAACTTTGAGGATCCTTTTATTTGCTCTATGGCTTTTGAACCTTTAGAAGGTCACATTTTCTCCACAACTATGAAGGCTAGAAACTTGTTTTTTAAAATATGTGAAAGGTGAGAGTCTCACCTAATCATATGACTCCAGTAGCTTGGGTTTTAAGAAAAAACAACAAATATTGCAAGATTCACAATAAAATCTCAATGGTAGCACTGTGTGAGCTCTTCAGCTGAGGGATTGACACTTAAGGCTGATTTCTCTGCAGGTGAAACTCTGTTGAAGTCAATAGATTTACTCTAGCAGAGAATCCTGTCCTCCATCTGTTTTGTGAAGTACTGTACTCTCTACAGTTACAGCCCAATAAAGAAACTTTATATAATGATCACTCTCAATTCCCAGTACAATATATTACAGCTCTGTCTCTGAATAACTAGACTGACCATTTATTATACAGACTTCAATTTCTCAACTAAATACACGGCTGATGTATGAGAGTCTGAGGTAACATGGGCAAAAACAAAACGAAATGAACAACATGCTAGGAAGCAACAACCAATGTAAATTTTATGCATGTCTATCTAAGATTTTAATGACAGGTCTAGCACTGTGGGAAGGTTAAGGTTCACGAACAAAACAGTGATAAAGGACTACCAACTGTCACAGCTATATAAAAAAAAAGTTTTTGTTAATTAAAAGGATTTTGCCTTAGAATCAAAGAGGCTGTGGATGAAGAAATCTGCAGAAATTATCTAAGGCCGCCTCAACCTTAGCATTTATTATTCAACACCTCACTCATTGCCCTGATTATAAATATTTAATCACTCAACAACTGTAAGTGCTTGTGTCTTCCTGGAGGACCTGCAAGCATTAGGAAATAAAGGGATAGGAGGGGAGGAGGGGGGCTGGAAAGGCAGAGAGCCTAAAAGATGTGTCGAGATTATGCAGGGACAAGTGAAAAGGTGTGAAGGACACCACTGAATTGGGCCTTTGTAATCAGGTTGCACGAACACCTGAACGCCAATTCATTTTGTTTCTATTCACTGGACTTCAAAGCCATATTTTTTTTTATTTCTTGGCAGTCTCTGACAGAGGGTGCCCTTGGAGAACAGGCAGAAAATGTTCTTAATGAAAGCAGAGCCCCGAGCAGTGAGAGGTGCCATCCGTGTACCCTCCTTTGTCTGTCACAAAAAAAGCAGGCTAGCTTGGCAGGCTTTTGGGCCTATCAATAATGCATGAGAAGAATTACATCCACCCTGATGCCAGGAGAAGGGAATAGCAGAGAAGAGGGTTGTGATACAGTACCCTGAACACAAATTCTCTGCCTATACGTTGTGTATAATGTAGGAAACACATACCTTTGCATGAATGATTCTGAATCAAGGCACCAATTGCATGGCGTACACACTGTCTGAGAGGCATCTGTTTGAAAAGCAGCCATTTTTACTTTCTGTACTTGTAAGTTTTCAGACCAGTGCTGTAAGGTATGTGCAGCATATATTGCTTCTTCTTGAAATTCCATGGGTTTGGTTATAAGAATTTATTCTGTATTTCTAAAAAAAATATAATAATAGGAAAAAGTAAACTTTGCTTCTTAATACATAACAGTTTGGAGTGTCCCCAGTTTGCCTTAACAGTGTGGATTCCAGTTTGGACTTGATTGTATTTTATGCTCTGTCTCTTTGTGTATTTCTCTCAGCTCTGGAAAGACAAATAAATATATAAAGAATGGTATGTTTTGAATATACTTTCTAATAAGAAAGAGAAAATTCTAAAACTTCATCTTATTCAAAAGGTATGGCATAAAATTAAAGGCATTTACTAAACCAACCATTCTTTTTTAGCTTCTCTCAAGTAACAAGAGTTACATCCTTGAGGGTTTATTTTTTCCCCATTAGTTGTACAATGTGCTACTCTGCTCTGGAATGCAGACAGTATTGTGCACTTTTCATAATTTCTTGTATAAACATGTCCTACATAAGCAGAGCCACTAGTGATTTCTACGGTATTTTCTTCTCACGGTTTTTAGGATACAAAATGGGTCTTCTACACAGTGAGGCCTTGTCAATTCCAGTGCAGATTTTCTAAGGGTTTCCTTAAGCACAGCTGAGAGTTAACTGCCCCATTTTACCTTTCTTTATGTTCAGTTCAGACAAAATACTATGTGCTCCTTAAGCCAGTAGCAGGTTTTGGAGGGAGCTTCAACCTTCAGTGCTCAGAATTAAAAAAGCTGGGGTGGCAAATAATGTTGAGATGTGTTCTAGAGGACCGAAAGAGGGTTGAGCATACAGCAAGTTTCAGTCTACCTTTCCCACCACAGGTTCCCCTGAGAAAGTCAACCGACCAGGCATATTTGGGACCAATGGGTGGATTTGGGAACACAGTTTTATATGGATTCTCTGTGCAGTCAGGGAGAGAGCACAGCACTTATCACTCACAGGGTCATTGGCTAACTTCCAGGCACTGCCATTCCTATTGTACCAGCATCATTGCACAACAGGAGGCACATGTGTTTGGGTTGGATGCTGCGACACCTAGTGATCAGGTGAAAGCATCAGGGAAAGAAAATATGTGTGAGGTGTCCACATGCATATGTCCCACAATCCTCAACCTCGTGCAGCTGGATGCTGGCCAGAATTTCCAGAAGCTGAGTAGTCTTACAATCATTAACAATGTCCTCAGGAAAAGGAAGAAGATGTCAGGGCACTAAAAAGCCCACTATCTATTCAGAGGAGAAATACTTTTTGTCAGCATGGTCTGCTTCATTATGACTTCCTCTATGGGACCATGGGGATTTGGAGGAGGAGTCGTGAGCTGAGGCATTAACGGATTAGGACAGTCTTCTGAAACAGAGAAAAATATTTCTGTTAGGGAAGAAGATCCAAATAATAATCCTATAAGAGCACCCCACAATTATCCAGTAGCCAGCCACTCTGTAGCTCCTTCCTTTGCACTGAAAAGCCAGTTCACCTTATAATATAGGACTTAAAACATGCCCCTGCATTCTCTGCCACTGCTTCCGTGATGCAGAGTTTAAGATGAGACAACCTGCCATTGATAGAATGGAACCTCTTCCTGTTCCTAGTAAGTTCCCTCATTCCCTCAGGAGGGCTGGCTAAGAGAAACATAAGTAGTCTAAAATAATACTAACATCTAGCTCTTAAATAGCACTTTTCATCCATAGGTTGCCCAGCAGCTTACAGAGGTCAGTATCATTATTCCCATTTTAAAGAGGGGGAAACTGAGGCACAGAGCGATGAAGTGGTCACTTGCCCATGGTCACTCAGCAGGCCAGTTGCCAGAGCTGGAAATAGAACTCAGGTCCCCTAAGTCCTTATCCACTAGGCAACACTGCTTCCCACACCCAGGACATATGTGAAATGAGTAATTGTTATAAAACTCAGTCCGGACTTAGTGCTGCCTGTGTTTGGGGATCATGATGATAGTACCTTTGACAATGGCACTCAGCAGGAGGCAGACTGGCTGGAATCCCTCTGGCATCCCTGGATGGTTCTGTGACAAGTGCCTGTTGCCAAACGGCCAAGCAGTGGTGACTTAAATCACCCACAGTTATCGTATGGTTCCCTTGCATGGAACTCTCCAGTTCCTCTTATAACTCCTCACAGATTCAGGACAATTTGTGTGCCTCTCCTCTGAATTTGCAGGGAGTTATTCCTATGGCATACTGAGAAAGCTAACCTACAACTTGTAAATCCTGTTGCAATGATATGGCTCTGCACTGGCTGAGAAACTTCTCCTCCTCCCTTTCTCCTTTTCTCTATGCCTCAGGTTGGCCACAATTTGAGCGACGAGCATGCTTCTGCGGCGGTGCCAAGCAGCCACAAGCTGCTGCCAAGCGACTGCCTGTTTGTCTCTGGCTGCTGTGTGTAAAATGGCAGATTTAATGAGACAATGCAGAGCAGCTGGTTTTGGCTGTTCCTCTGGCACAAGCAGTTATGGACACAATTTTGGGCGCAAACTGCTTGCACCTCAAAGACCATTTGCACCCAGCTGAACTTCTTTGAAAATTCCATAGCAGAAACATTCTCTTGGCCATGGCCCTACCCTGTCTCTTCTGCCAGACTCATCTTACATTTGCATTCCGCTTGCACCCTTTGCACTTTCCTTCCCAAGGCTAGGTCTATACTACCCGCCTGAATCGGCGGGTAGAAATCGACCTCTCGGGGAACGATTTATCGCGTCCCGTTGGGACGCGACAATCGATCCCGGAATCGGCGCTCTTACTCCACCAGCGGAGGTGGTAGTAAGTGCCGCCGACAGAAAGCCGCAGAAGTCGATTTTGCCGCCGTCCTCACAACGGGGTAAGTCGGCTGCGATATGTCGAATTCAGCTACGCTATTCACGTAGCTGAATTTGCGTATCTTAAATCGACTCCCCCCTGTAGTGTAGATGTACCCTAAATGAGCTGTGGCAGCAAACACCACATGCACCTGTTGCTAATGAGGGAGCTGCCTCCTTTAGGTGTCTGAAAAAGCATACAGATGATACTACAGTGGTGAGAACCTAGCAAGAGAGAGAGAGAGAGAGAGACCTAGACAGAACATGTTTCTTAAATGTCAAATCAGGGCTCAATGCTCATTTGCATTTTGTGCATTCCACTCTTTAGTAATGTCTGCTGCCCACAGGAAGATAAGTCTGATCATAAACATTTTAGTGGCATATTGTTCTTATGGCTTCAAACGTGAGGACACAGTTAACTCAGGTTATTCTCCCCTGGATGAGTGATGCTAATGGGACTTACACACATGCTCATCAAGTGAAAGTGTATTTTGCTTGAAATTAATACATATTGAACATATTTGAGACATGAATATATTTTGGCTGCACAAAAGTGTCCTGAACTGAACCCGAAAAGTGTTGTCATTGGTAGCACTGCTATTGCTGCTTATACCTGCCTTTTTTCTTAATAGCGAAATGACTGTGGCTACGCAGTTCTGATAAAGATTAAATAAAAACAAAAAAAAGCCCTCTCCTTTTCTTAGTAAGATCAGTAGAGTGTGTGTCATCTTCCTCTCTCCTCCTTGGAGAGATAAAAAGTGACTCATTACCTTGCTTCACTTTAATATTTTAGATATATGAAGAGACAGAGACAGTAACATGAGAGTCAGTGAACAGGAATATGAATGTTGAGGGCTGGGAGGGAAGGTTTGGTATGATGCATAAAGAGGAGAAGCTGAAGAGAGATACTGTTCTGGAGGATAAGTATATTCTTTTTTGATGGGGGAAGTAGGGACAAGTGCACTTCTGTTTATTTAATTAGCATGTGGAATACTTTGGAATAAGTTACATGTATTTTGACCCTGTATGAATTATTATAATAGCTTGCCAACATAAAAAACATTTGGAAATGCCAAACAGCATAGTGAATCTTTAAAAGAGCCTGTTTGCAATCAATGGTTGTTTTATGTTTCTATTAGAGAATGGAATGATATACAGTGTTGCTGTATGATATACAGTACCCCAGTTTACAGAATTTATCAGACAACCAAACAAGGCCATAATGACTCACAAGCACTTGGGGTAGCAGAGAACTATGTAGGCTTCCCAGTAGGCTAGCTAATCCTTCATAGAATACTGTATGCTGAAATACACTATCATCTTTTGACTTCGTAGTTCTAAGTCATTACATAAGGACCCTTTTAACGTACATTATTGAAAAATCTCTGTTACCGTCTATCATCTTAGTGCATTTGATTAAATCTCCAGGATGGAAAATAAGATATTATGACACATACACTTGTACTGCAAAGGCCCTGTTATAGCAGGAGCTTGGTTGCCTTATTATGTTCAAACGAACCATCCTAAGAAAATAATTAATGAGAAATGAACTTAGATGAACTAAGGGCATTTAGATCTGGACAAATTACTGAGCAAAATTGCTTTGCTATGAAATCTTAGACTCATTGTCAAAGATGTTTAGTCTACTCTGAATGTTTGATCTATAGGGCTCTATTCAGAGCAAATTTCATTTTCCATGGTTTTGGCCACAGAGACTCCAGGAGGCTTCTACAATTTGGCTGTCATGGATCCTAATCTTTATTTTGGAGCCAAAAGTTTCTGGGCACTCTTCCTGTGAGGAGCTTTGGCTGAAATCTTTGGCAAAAGCCACGGACTGGAGCTGAGCAAAAGGTTGTAGAACCTACCTGTGTGTACTTATATAGATGGAGGCATATATTGATATCAGATTGACTCATTTGATCATGCCCAGAGAGAATTCCGGTCCCTAGAAATGCAAAGAGATCTCAGAGGCAGGCTGACAACACAACTAATGCAGACACAAATGACTTCCTTATGCTTGCCTGTGCTCTCTTAGAAACATTGGAGAGGATCTGGCACACATGGCTATCATAACTTGCTGTTGATCTACTTGTATCTACAAATTGACTGGCAAACTAACAGATGGACGCTCTTGTATGCATTTATCTTGTTTAAATACTGTAGTATCACTGATGCCGAATGGCTGCTGGCTTCCACCCCAGAGGTGCACCCCATTTCAGTGGCAGATGAGTGCACATAGTGCTCAAGGACTCTTCAGGATGAAAGGAGAACTCTATAAATGCAATGTATTATTACTATGAGTTCTACTGACATTGTTCTATACAATTAAGGATGCTTTTGAAACTAAATCAAACTGATTGTGTTTGACCCTTTTGAGGTGGCATGAGGAGCCCACCCAACTTGATGAAATTCCAAATGTCACAAACAATATACAAGTCTATGCCCTCTTTGAAATTGAAGGGCCAAAATCCATTTGCTGTGGATGTAAAATCTTAATTACAGTTTCTGCTATATAGGCCCGGATGAAGACTAGCTAACAAAGAACAATACATAGCTAAGAGAAAGCTGGGGTAAATAGATAACCTTATGTGTCTCAAGTCAGTGAGCAGAGTCAACATAACTCCGAATGTAACTGGGTGTCCTTATCGTGAGTTATAGACATTTGAGGTGCTGAGAAAGGCCTCAGAGTTACTCGCTACTGCAGGGAGGAGATAGTGGTACAATACCCCTCAGATCCCAGACAGAGTTCAGGGAGAGGCCTAATATAATTGACATAAGTTATGACACCATCCCCTCACAGATGTATGCCAATCCTAGCCCACAGAAATAAACTTATAAACAATTGTTATTGTTAAATACTAATTACTGCTTTTTTGCTTTAAATCTCCAGGAATGTACCTGTTGGTCAACCGGGAGAGCTGCTACCTCATTTTCCTGCACCCCAAACTTAAGATTTAACCTATACACTTTAATAGACATAGTTTGGGGGTAATTACCTGTGTGTCAGCAATATTTAATTTGGGCCATGGGCGGAGACATTATGTAATCTTTTAGACCAATGGCTTATTGTGCTTATCTTGTCTTGCTGCTAGAATCTATCCAGGGGCTTGGGAAAACCCATCCCCCATCGCTTTTCTCCGCCCAATGAGCACTCTATATAATCTAGAGTAATTAGTTGTTCTACAGTGTCTCTGAGCCTAATAAGCAAAGTGACACTCCGCCAGCACTGTGCGTAATAAACTCCTGTACTTGACTCTACATGGTGTGGATTGCTGTTCCTTCAGAAATCTCAACCCAACATCAGTGCCCAGTTCCCAAGGAGCAACTTTGCCCCAAGAACTGACTCCAATCAGTGATCAAGGTATAGCACAAACTCTCCTGCTGCTAACATGGATCCTTCTACCTAGAAGCAGAGCCTTGCATAACAAAACTAACAACATAAGCATGTCTTCACAAGACTGAACATTTACTCACGTGCTAAGAAAAAGAACATGGAACAGTATGTGTAACAGTACCGCTTCCTTAAATCTGCTATAACAATAATCTTTGCTACTGAAATTTATCACTACTGTTGGCAGGCAAGTGGAATCGTGCACTGCACCCATTCAGTGTGTGTGTTACAGTGGCGATACGCCTCTGTTCCAGGGGCCACTGTGGCTATCCGATGCACCATGCCTTTTGGAGCTCCTCCGAAGCTCTATGGCTGAATTACCTCTATTTTGCTGACTCTGGCTTCATACCACAATTCACTCTATAACAAATACTGGCAAAGTCCTCTTCTTATTCATTTAAAAGGGCATCACATACTTAAAAAAATAATTTCCTCAGCATTTTACTCCACTGACAGGTTATCTATGTCTTAGGACAACCCCCCCACCCCCTCGCCACCTCTCTTTGTGTAACTCTCTTATGTTCCAATACTTTGAGTACTTTGTTGCTTGATACACCTGATCATCATAGTAATACTAGGCTTAACAGAGCACCTATGGATAAAAATTTTTCTAACATAGGGGTTGACACTCCAGATGGTATGGACAGTTCCTGGACACCCCTTGCAATATACTATTACACCAGATTCATCAAAGCTAGTACAAGGAGATGTAAATGGTACCCCCATGAAGCTTGGGCCCTTCTGCTGCAACAAAATGCCCCTAGTGGATGGCCATGCTTTGCAGCTGCTTCTGCCCTATCTCAGGTTTATCCTGATCATATACAAAAGTTTGTCGACTGTATAAAAGATAATATATTTGTTCATCCGGGTCTTCTGTCTCCACAGATCCTAAATTGTCATAGCGCCATTGAAGACACTTGAGCAATGCCAATTTACACCGGCTGAGGGTCTGAGCCCTAGTTTTGATTGAGTCCAGATTTAAATGTCCCTAGACATAGAGCTTCTACTGCTTTTTAAAGACAACTATTCCATAGCATACTATGCCTCAACGCAAGGAATATTTTCTTACATACTCACCCTAAATTTCTCCTTATTCAGTTCCAGCCTGTTGCTTTCAGTTATATCCCCCTTTTCCCACCATAATTATTTTCTTTCTCTATTTTGTTTTCGGCTTTAAAATATTTGTGCAGTTATCACGTCCCTCCCGTTAGTTCTTAATTATCCAAATTTGTACTTACTTTGCTCTTAATGTTTCCCAATAACTATATTTAGCATAATCTTGCTCTATAGCCCCGGACCTTAGTTGTTTGTGTGTTGCTCCAAACTCTCTCCATTGTTTCTGGAAATCATCTATCCTAAACTGAATACAATGTTCTATTTTGGTCAAGATTGAAGGCATGCAGAGACATGGCATGTTGCCCCATCATATTGGCTGCTACCACTATATTAGATAGAAAGCTCATGTCTATTTGTAATTGTCCAGAAAAACATAAACTGTTGAGCAATAGTCAACATGGTTTCTGTAAAGGGAAATCGTGTCTTACTAATCTATTAGAATTCTTTGAAGGGGTCAACAAACATGTGGACAAGGGGGATCCAGTGGACATAGTGTACTTAGATTTCCAGAAAGCCTTTGACAAGGTCCCTCACCAAAGGCTCTTATGTAAATTAAGCTGCCATGGGATAAAAGGGAAGGTCCTTTCATGGATTGAGAACTGGTTAAAAGACAGGGAACAAAGGGTAGGAATTAATGGTAAATTCTAATCATGGAGAGGGGTAACTAGTGGTGTTCCCCAAGGGTCAGTCCTCGGACTGATCCTATTCAACTTATTCATAAATGATCTGGAGAAAGGGGTAAACAGTGAGGTGGCAAAGTTTGCAGATGATACTAAACTGCTAAAGATAGTTAAGTCCAAAGCAGACTGTGAAGAACTTCAAAAAGATCTCACAAAACTAAGTGATTGGGCAACAAAATGGCAAATGAAATTTAATGGGGATAAATGTAAAGTAATGCACATTGGAAAAAATAACCCCAACTATACATACAATATGATGGGGGCTAATTTAGCTACAACAAGTCAGGAAAAAGATCTTGGAGTCATCATGGATAGTTCTCTGAAAATGTCCACGCAGTGTGCAGAGGCGGTCAAAAAAGCAAACAGGATGTTAGGAATCATTAAAAAGGGGATAGAGAATAAGACTGAGAATATATTATTGCCTTTATATAAATCGATGGTACGCCCTCATCTCGAATACTGCGTACAGATGTGGTCTCCTCATCTCAAAAAAGATATACTGGCACTAGAAAAGGTTCAGAAAAGGGCAACTAAAATGATTAAGGGTTTGGAATGGGTCCCATATGAGGAGAGATTAAAGAGGCTAGGACTCTTCAGCTTGGAAAAGAGGAGACTAAGGGGGGATATGATAGAGGTATATAAAATCATGAGTGATGTGGAGAAAGTGGATAAGGAAAAATTATTTACTTATTCCCATAATACAAGAACTAGGGGTCATCAAATGAAATTAATAGGCAACACGTTTAAAACAAATAAAAGGAAGTTCTTCTTCACGCAGTGCACAGTCAACTTGTGGAACTCCTTACCTGAGGAGGTGTGAAGGCTAGGACTATAACAGCGTTTAAAAGAGAACTGGATAAATTCATGGTGGTTAAGTCCATTAATGGCTATTAGCCAGGACAGGTAAGGAATGGTGTCCCTAGCCTCTGTCTGTGGAGATAGATGGCAGGAGAGAGATCACTTGATCATTGCTTGTTAGGTTCACTCCCTCTGGGGCACCTGGCATTGGTCGCTGTCGGTGGACAGGATGCTGGGCTGGATGGACCTTTGGTCTGACCCGGTATGGCCTTTCTTATGTTCTTATGTTCACTGTTGCTCCTAGATCTGCCTCAGGATTACTGCTGGTCCCGGTTTTCCTGTCCTATAAAATATCTGTATATTGTAAAAATGCAAGTTATTATGGTTGAGCACAAGGACCGCGAGTGGAAATTTATTTTGTTACTTTCTGCTCATGCTTTATAATCTACTCATTTGATTCCTCTGTCCTGTCATTTGCATCGTCTCCCAATTTGGAATCATCTGCTAATTTGGTCAATATGTTGTTTACTTCTTGTTCCAGATCACTAATGAAAATGTTAAACAAGACCCAACATGATCCCTCTGGGCCCCAATATGCATCACCCCCAAATCAGTACATTGTGTGGTTTATCATTGCCCTTTGTTTGCCGTCTTGTTTATCCATTTATCCATTAATGTTTGTTTTCTATTCACATAACACTGTTCCTATCCATGCCAGTTTCAATTAAGTTTTCAAGTAAGGTTGTGTCAGACTCAGTAACATTTTACTAAAATCCAAGTATATTACATCTGCCACTTTCCCTTCATCCAGTAATTTTGCTACTTTGTCCAAATAAGCAATCAATCTTGTCTAATAGGATTAAGGGGGAATTTTTTTTCAAAGGGACTCAAGCCTGTGATCCCTGCTTTGAATGTGCAATTTGCAAGTATAAAATCTGAATCAATATTTTTGCACCCACAAAATGAATTGCAGGGGAAAATCAAATAGTTGCATCTCTAGCCACCTAATTTGAACTAGCTTCCTGTAGTTAAAGGATAAACCCCCAGATTACTATCTGCGAGTCAATTACATGTGCAAAAATGTTGCAGGCACACAGCCATAATATATTGTGGGTCAAAATGAGTGTACTTATATTAGAGATGTGCAAATAACAGATTTTTACTTAGCCAGCAATACCAAAAAATTGGGGGAGGAAAGTTGTCAAAATAATAAAAAAAAAATAAAGAAATTATTTTTTTTTTCATATTTTTTGGTTATCTATTGACTGAAACAATTCAGCAAAATCAACATGCATTTGCAAAATGTTTCAGTATCACTGAATCTGCTTTTTTCTCTGAAAAATGTTTAGATAGAAAAAATTCATCTAGCTCTAATTTATACCTAAAACTATTTGGTTTGGATTGTCAGTGAGATAACTAAAGTTGTAACTACTTGGTTTTGTGCTTACAGTTGAGCTGCAATGTGAAAATGTTGGCATAAAATGAGTTTACAAAAGGGAAGCCACTGAAATTGTACCCATTATTTTTAGTAAACCTGTTCTGCTTTATAATGATGGCTTTATGATTGGCTAGATGGTTAGATTTTTATTTATTTTAGTGGTTATTTTAGTGGTTATACCATTTTTTCACTGGAGAAAGGAATTACCCGGTAGATTTTTGCCAGTTGTTCTATTTTTGAAAATATAAGAGCATAAGAACATAAGTACAGCCATACTGGGTCAGACCAATGGTCCATCTAGCCCAGTATTCTGTCTTCCGACAGTGGCCAATGCCAAGTGCTTCAGAGGGAATGAACAGAACAGGTAATCATCAAATGATCCGTCCCCTGTCTAGTTATTACTTTTTTCCATTCATCTGTGACTTCCTTAGTCCTTCGTCGTGTTGAGAAAAAAACTGGCGATAGCACAGTATGTTTGTTAGCTAACGTGACCCATCATTTTGCTTTGTTCAGGGGCCTTGACATCATGGAGATGAGAAAAGGAGCATTTCTGAAGACGTGGGGGGGGGGGTTCTGCTTTTTTTGTTTGTTTGTTTGGTTGGTTGGTTGGTTGGTTGGTTTTTGCTTTTAGAAGTGCAAATATGTTGCTGAATGTCCTGGGCCAAATAAGGGTAGTGGCTTGATGAACCATATCTTGAGGCTGAAAATATTGTAGTATTGATGTAGACTTCTTCCTCATGCTTCCTATAGCTCATTGAAGAAACTCTCAAAAAGTTGGTAACTGGGTAAGCCCAAATTTAGGAATTTATTTTTGTCAGGGTCTGTTCTTCCTCCATCCATCCATGTATAACTCTAATGCTGATATCCATCTGAGTTTCATGCTTTGCCTTTCTTGCACTGCACTTGATTAGGCCTGAGAAAAAACATGTAATGCTAACCTGTCTCAAATAAGATGTCACTTACCATTTTGTCCAGGTTGCTCATTGAAACATTGAACCAAATTGGCTTTGCTGCCATTTGGTCCATTAGTCTTACATCCAAACCAAAGAGGAACTTATGAATAGTCACAACTGCATCCCACTAGTCCATTATATGTATAAGTACATCGGGGAACTTGCATCAGGTGTAGGAAGATTCTCTCATCCAGGGAGACCCAGCCAGACCTTGCTCACTTATAATGGTTAGAGAATTAGCATCTGCAAGAAATCATAATGTGCACTGGTGACATAGAAGACTAAGTCTCAGATTGCAGTGGGAGAGGCTTAACATTTTTTGAATTTTGATTTTTTTAATTGTAAAACAAGATCAATATTTGTTTGTTTTTGTAAAAAAGTCCATCCCTTATTTGACCAGCTCCAATTTAAAGGCTATTGAAGGCTAATTTGGCAAAATTATAATGATGATTGTAGTAGTACAGTATTACTGTAGTGCCAAGAAGCCCTAGTCATGGACCAGGCCTCCTCCATTGTACTGGGTGCTGTACAAACACAGAACAAAAAGACAGCTCATGACTGATGGGCTGCCAGTCTGTTTGAAGAATGAATTCTGTAGCCACTTAGAAATATTTTCAAATTGTAATTACCTAGTAAATTCTACATGCTGACAGGAAGCATCTTTTTACAGGAAGCATCTTTTATTGTGATCAATGAAAAAGTAAGGGTTGGAAATGATCAGCAGCCATCCTCTTTGAAAGAGCACTGGATTCTGGAAAGAAAGTACTGCATTTTTGCTATGGTCTTGGCCCGTGACCTAGTCCACATCAAATGGGTAGGAGGGGACAAAACTTTGAGGGGATGCACTGTGGTGACGAGGGCCATATAAGCACCTGGATTGACAGTTGAATGTATAGAAGGTTCTGATTTTCAATTCTCTTTTATTTTAAATCCCTTGCACAGTTTTGAAAAACTCAAAGCTGAGTATAATATCAGAAAAATATTTGCACATTTTTGTCTAATATGATTAACAATAAATGTAAAATAAAAAATAATTATAAGGGAACACATTTAGGGAACACTTAAGTTTCATAAAGGAAGACTTCAGAATTTCAGACAAGTCCGCTTCCCATACATTTTCATCAAACTGATATTGACTGTGTAATACAGGAGGTCAGGTTAGATGATCATAGTCCTTTTTGGCCTTAGAATCTATGAAACTAAACCATTGGGAGGTTCTCAGCCTTTTCTGTTATTTTTTTAAGGGCCAGATTCTGCCACCATTACTCATACTGAAAAGTACTTTACTCCAGAAGTCTTCTAATTGACTCAGTATAAACATTTGCCCCTAATTAAGGTATGTTTGGAGCCTGAGGTGTAATTAATGATTGCAAATTATATTTACATCCTTGGATAGAAAATGCTGCATAACTAAAAGGATTATTATTATTATTACCTGCCAACACACTAAAGGCCAACACAGTAACCCAGCACAGTTCTGCTATGACAACTCTTGCTAACGTAACTTCCTATCCAATTGTTGATAGTATATGGTTCCCTTGTACCATACAAATAGGGATTTTTTCCCCCCAGTATATTAAAGCCCATAGTTGCCCACCATTGGCAACAATTTTTAGTGTAGCTGCAGACTGCTATGTCTGAGCAAGTGTACAATCATGGCTTCAAACATGTTTTCAAGCCACAAACTGGACTGGGCTTCCGAGAGCCAGACAAATCTGCATGAGATATAAATTGAGAGACAACACACATGAACAAGAGGTGACATGCTTTCCTTCCTGAGAGGATGTAGTTTGTCTTATGTAGATCATACTATAGGCTGATTAATGACTTTGACTTCCCAATTCTCAGGATATGTTTTTAGAACCAGTTTAGGCATTAGGTGATCATTGATTCTCTCCCAAGCTGACAGTGGTAATTATCAACATTAGTACACCTGCCAGTCTTTATTTAAACCCTCTCAAAGATGAAGAAGCATGGAAACTAAACAACCTTGACCTTAACCTCTTCTTCTTGTTCCCATTAAGATACAGTCACATGCAAGCTATAGGTAAACCAACACTGCACATTCCAGAGGAATAAAATAATTATGGGAGATAAAAATGGTCATAAACTATTTCAAACACATAATGTGCCAAGTTTTCAAGAAATGCATGTGTGGAAACAATGTATGCCAAAGTGCATCTACAGGTGCGTACATTAGGGTGAAAGCCAACCTTGTGAAAATGGCTAAAATGGAACTTACTTCAGTGGTGCATCAGGGTTCATGCGGTGCCTCTATACAGGGATGAATTTCTTCCACCAGACAGCAGTTGCGCATTCAGGGGATAGGTAACTGCCTAACTGTTGACTTTACACATTCTGTTAGCTACTTATGTGCACTCTGCAGATGCATGTTTGGGAGCACAGTTTTGTATTGATACCTCCACTTACCATTTTTTTGGAAATTTGATCATCTATGAAAGGGGAGATTTTCAAACACGCAAATGGGAGTTTAAGTGCCCAACTTCTACAGCCCTTCAGTGGTATTTGGGTGCCTCACTCTTCTTTGCGCCTTTGAAAAACTCCCCCCAAAACTCTAAAAGCCATTATCTGTGCAATTTAGTGGCCACTTATGTAAATTCCTGCTGGTCCAAGCCTGTTTATGAACCAACTTTATCAAAACTACCTTTATTAAAACCTGGTGGATGCACTAAACATTGCCAAGGATGTAGAAGAAGCCAGACTGAGAATAGTATGTTGGTGTAGATCTAAAGAGCTCCATGTCTTTTATTTCATATTTGCTTTCTTTCATCAGGGGTTTGCATGTATGCACTTGACTGGGGTTAAATAGGATTGTTCAAATGAGCCAGGATGGAGAACTAGAGAGGAAAAAAGAAAAAGAAAAAAAACAGCCTGCAGACAAGTTAAAGATGTGAATTTTCTTGGCGCAAGCTTTGAAGATAAAGCAGTGCCCTGGGGACTGTGGTAAAAAATAAGCTCTCGATTAGGCATCAGGCACAAACTGACCAGCATCCAATCAGATTTGTTCTACTCTGTTTCATCGGAACTGCAATGTGTTAATGTCTTTGTCTTTTTAAAGTTACACTGCCTTATTTTGATATTTAAATTCTGGAGAATGCATACATGTGATCAGCTATTATAGCTCAAATAATCATTATTTGACATCTGACATTTGTGATATATTTTACTATATTTTTAAGTGGGTATATATATTAATGGCCTTTATCTTCCTAAAAGCTTCCTGTCATAAACTCTTTTTGAATTTCTTATGAATCTGGAGTCATATCTTTAACTAAAAATCTGAATGCTGTAGTAGCAGAAATTTACCTTCTACAGCATCACCTTTCTCTTGTGAGTTTTCTATATCATCTTTCACTCAGCAGTCTAAGTGCTGTTTACAGTAGAAGAGTTTTATGTTGGGTCAGTGATACATAGCCCGTACATTAAGAACCAGAGGCAACTGCTCTGGTCCTACATGAAGCTTTTGAGGAGTTCATGGGTATGATTCTAGCTTACGCATAAGGGAGCAGCAACCCAGTGGAAAAAAGATACTGTGATCCCTCCCCATCTTCCAAGTTTTGGGTAAGGAGGGGACATACAGACCTACCTTTAAACTATATAGCCAGTTTAAAATCTATGTATAGTATCAGAAGATCCACACACAAAAGTTGCACTGATTTAACTTAACCAATTTAAGTTAAAATGGTGCCAACTTGTGTGTAGACAAGCCCTGAAAATCATAAAAGAAGAGCAGTAATTAGCACTGCACCATGACAGATATTTGTTTCATTGTATGGTATAAATAACTGATTGCAATTTCATTTCACTGTGTCAATAATATATTAAAGCTGCTTTAATTTGCACCAGAGGCTGAACTGTCTTCCAGCTGGCCCCAGGATCAGAAGGACATAATGGTGGTGTAAAACTAACTTTGCCAGAATCCCTTGGGTCCTGCATTGATCAGAGCTTGGGCAGGTCCTAGGACTGAGGTCTCAGCTGTCAGCACCAAATTTTCACCATTAATTAATATCGTCTTTGGCAGTGACATAGTTGGTACTGTGTGCTTCAGGTAATTCCTGATGGAGTCTATATGGCCACTGAAATAAGGCTTTTTAGTATAATAATTAGCAGTCATATAAAAAAGTCTATGGGAACTGTGACAGGGCTTTATTTAAATATAACAATAATAAAAGATTAAAGCCCATTTGTTTGGGTTTTTCCATCAAACAAAACAATGTTTTAAGACAGAGAATATTAGCTTGCTTCTGCATTTCACTTTCTCCCTGTGTGTTACAATGGGCTACTCTCAGTTTCAGGAAGATATTTGTTCAAAATTCTGTTACAATATTTTAGAAGGGGGGGGAGGAATCTTTTCAAACAGCCTTACGATGGGAATTCATCAGACTGAAGCATCAAGGCATAATTGTTTTCTGACTTAAAAAAAAACACAGGCAAACTGCACTTTAAAAATTGTAATTGTTTCACAAAAGTAAGAGAGATAATATTCAGGGGGGAAAAGGCTTTTAAGATACATGAAAAGGACTTTCTTTTCTGAAGCAAATAGCATATGTTCAACCAAATAAAGATAAATTCAAACACTTCTAAAATTGCCTGTTTAAAGTGGTGATGAAAGTTTTGATGGTTCTCTCTTTTTTTTTTTTTTTAAAGGTTTCAATCTTTTTTCCATTTAAGCTTGTTCCAACAGCGGCTGGTAACATGACATACTTGTTTATCCCTTCACGATCCTTTCAGTTGCAATGCACTGCAGTGTCAGAGAGTCAAGGGAAACAAAGATCTCTTTATGCAAAGTGAAATAACAAAAGCAAAAGCAAATAAAATGAGGTTGGGTCTGAATGAAGATACCACGCAAAACTGATACATAGGTTATGTTCAAGAAGTGCTGTCCCCAGGTGAAAATTCTTCCTCCCACCCCATCTTTTCCCTAACCACCTTCTTCACCAACTTTAATTCATTCCATTGTTATTTATTTGTATTCCAGTAGCACCTAGAGGCCTTATCTAACATCAGGGTCAAAACACTTAGTAAGAGACAGTCCTTGCCCTGAAGAGCTTACAGACTGAATAGACAAGTCAGACAAAGGGTAAGAGAAAGCAGTTGAACATACAAACAAACCCTGAGTATAAGACACAAAGAGATTCAGTGACTGGAGGCAAAGTTGGGAACTGAACACAGAGCCAAAACCTCAATCCGGGGCTAAGACGCAAGATCGTATTTCCTCCCTGAAATATAGCCTATCTACAAAATGAATATAATGGATCGGATTCTCCTTTCAATTATGCTAGTTTAATACTGGTGTGACTCTATAGACTTCATCTGATTTGTTCCACTGTAAATTAGAGAAAAATCAGGTCTTATAATGGGCAATCCATATTGGTTTGAATCAAGCCTGTCCCTTAGTAAAGATTTCACTTGCTACTCATCCCCTGTCACTAATCTCCCAAAATGTCATTACGGAGAAATTCCTCGCAACATTTTCTCTGGGTAGCACGTGTGATTATAATAAGAATACTTCACAGTTTTATAACACTGTACGTTGTCAAAGCACTCTACAAAACAAAATAGAGATAACCAGCTTCCAATTGTAAATAAAAAGGTCCCATAAGAGTGTCAGTTCTTTTATTCCAGGCTAATATGTTAATCTGCATGTTGCATTTCTGAATTTACCTTCTCTTCTCGAACTCTGACTTTACCCATTAAAAATCAGTGAATCACTTTCACATTTAGTTCAGCTCCACCGAACCACATGAAGTCTTTGCTACAGTAGATCATGAGTATTGTGCAAATCCAGATCAGTTAAAGGGTTAAACAAAGACTGAAATTTCTCTTTCAGCTTACATTATTTCTATGACTTTTCTTTAGATGCCTTCTTGGCATCATGCCGCTAAAGCTGCTGAGACGCCCAGGTAGCCCACCTTGAATGGCTTTGGTCCATATTTCAGTTTTAAACCAAAACAACCTACATAGCAAGAGTTGGCATGAGGGGAATCAGAAGTGCTCAACTCTTATAACGGTGGTCATATTTTTAGAAGAGCTCAGATCCCATTTACTCACAAAAATAAGTGGCCAGATGTTCAGACTTGCTTTGCATTTTGGGCATTGTGCTCTTCTAAAGAGCTGGCTGCTGCTTTGAGTGCTAAGCACTTAACATTCTGGCCCAGAGCTCTTTTGAAAATCAGGCCCAAAATGGAGATTGCTGCCTGAAACTGAAGAGGTTGCAACCAGCACAGCAACCATATCTACCAAGATTGCAAACCATGAGTCTGATTCTGCAGCTCCTCAAATGGGAAATTCTATTTTAAAAAGTACATAAAAGAGCTCAGAAAAACATACCGTACACAGAATGATGAAAGATAAGCATTCAAGGAAGTTGTAGCCAGTGCTCCCTACACAAAGGGGTGTGGGTTGTGTGACTCAGAGTGATGTAACCGAACCACAAGAATGGCAAATGATCCGGAGATAAGTCAGCAGAGAAAGTGTCTCTATAGAAGAAAGAGAGTGAATGTGCCTGCACCAAAAGAGTCACAATGGGTATTTTTTTCTATATAAAAGCAGAAGACATATGTATAAAAATATAAACATCAATTACACACTCATGTGTACATGCAGTTACCTAAGTGTAAGTGCTTCAAAGGCAGTACTTCATCCCTAGTACCCGAAGGGTTAAACTCAAACTTTTCTTTCCCTTGCCTTGCCCAGGTGTTTCTGGAAAGGGCTATAACAGAGAATGCTAGTGAGAAAGGAAAGAGGTGAGGGAGAAGATAGGTAGGTGGTTGGGCGGGCAGGCTGGCTGGTTGGCTGGCTTCAAACCAACCTAGCTCTTCGGGCTGAGCTGGTCCCCAGGCTAGGGGAATCTTTGCATATGTCTGCTTGTTTTGATTTGCATTGCTAAAGTTTGTCTCCTGCTGAGCAGGTCCTAGTGGCTGTTGCTGTGTTTTCTTTCTGTGACGGGTTGGATCACAGAAACCCCCCTGGGAGCTGCCACCCGATGTGCAAAGACTACCCCTGCTTCTGTTTTCCCTGCCAGCTCAGGACTCCAGCACCCTGTCTTGCTGAGCCAGACACTCCCGTCTGGCTCCAGACACAGATCCAGGGTCAGAATCTCCTGTCCCAAAGCTGCAAGTTTACCTGAAAACAGCTCGCAGTAGTGTGCTTGTCTTTAGCACTCAGATGCCCAACTCCCAATGGGGTCTAAACCCAGATAAATCTGTTTTACCCTGCATAAAGCTTATGCAGGGCAAACTCATAAATTGTTCGCCCTCTATAACACTGATAGAGAGATATGCACAGTTGTTTGCTCCCCCAGGTATTAATACATACTCTGAATGAATTACTAAATAGAAAGTGATTTTATTAAATACAGACAGTAGGATTTAAGTGGTTCAAAGTAGTAACAGACAGAACAAAGTAAGTCACCAAGCAAAATAAAATAAAATGCGCAGATCTATGCCTAATCAAACTAAATACAGATAATCTCACCCTCAGAGATGCTTCAGTAAGTTTTTCTCAGACTGGACACCTTCCAGGCCTGGGCACAATTCTTTCCCCTGGTACAGCTCTTGTTGCAGCTCAGGTGGTAGCTAGGGGATTCTTCATGATGGCTTCTCCCCCTCTCTCTTCTCTTCCCCCCTTTATATATCTTTTGCATAAGGCGGGAACTCTTTGTCTCTCTGGGTTTCCACCCCCCCTCACTGGAAAAGCACCAGGTTAAAGATGGATTCCAGTTCAGGTGACATGATCACATGTCACTGCAAGACTTCATTACTCACTTGCCAGCACACACATATACAGGAAGACTCACAGGTAAATACAGCCATCTGCAGACAATGGGAGTCATCAAGATTCCAAACCATCATTAATGGTCCACACTTTACACAATTACAATAGGCCCTCAGAGTTACATTTTATATTTCTAGTTTTAGATACAAGAGTGGTACATTTATACAAATCAGATGATCATACTCAGTAGATTATAAGCTTTGTAATGATACCTTACAAGAGACCTTTTGCATGAAGCATATCCCAGTTACGTTACATTCACTTATTACCGTATTTTCTCTAAAATCAGCTCAGTTACATTATATTGACTTATTATCAAGTTTTTATAAAACCATATAGACTGCACAACGTCACACTTTCCATTTAGCCTACCAGCCTACCCTGCATGCGAGGGACTCCTTTAAAATAAAAAGATCCATAATGCCCACTGCAGAGATATGTCAAAATTTCCCAGGGAGAAGACAAAGACAATGAAGCGAAAGCGAATAACAACGAGTAGCTAACAACTGAGACCACACTAATTATTTAACCGCAATGTCCACAGTATACAGCCAGCAACATTAATTTAACATAAATACCCAAAGTAAGTATAATTCAAAAAGACACAAATGCAAGGAACGAAATAACTATCTCTTTGTCCTTACTTTTCATTGACCAATATCTGAATGCTTGCACTCTTGATGACTAGCGGGTAGACTGCTAACATTCCTGGGAACCATGGCCCTGATCCAGCAGAGCACTTAAGCACAAACGTACTTTTAAGCATATGAGGAGACCTATTGACTTTAATGGGGTGACTCACATGCTCAATGATAGACACCTGTTTAAGTACTTTGCTGGTTCAGGACTTTTAGGAGCAGCACACTGTAGACAAACTAGTATTAACTGATCCCACCTTTCCCTTACTCCCTTTGGTTCCCTTTTTTTCTTTTTAACTATTTCAAAATCTCTCCCAATCTCATATCAAAATTAGCAAATTTTGGGGGAAGGGAGAATTGCCTGCCAGTATGTCATGCCAATTAAAAAAAAACTCTGAAAAGAAGTTAGCCCACAGCAAGATCCTTTCTCTATCTATCATAGGGAGTTATGTGGCTCCCCTCATCATAGGATCTGAACACCTCACCGTCTGTAAGGTATTTAGTCCTCACCACACCCCTGGCACATATGGAAGTGCTCTTTATCCCCATTTTACAGATGTGGATATGAGGCACAGAGACACTGAATGATTTGCCCAAGGTCACACAAGAAATCCGTGGAGGAGCAGGGAATTCAACCAAATTCCAGGTGAGCACTCAGCCATCTTTCCATTAGCATAAGGAGTTAGTTATGGGAGCTAGGCAGTACATCAGAGCGATGCTTGAGCCACAGGATGGCTGAAGTCTGTTGACTGTAGTGTATGCAGAAGTTAATTCCATAACTGCATAGTCCAGACCAGGAATTAGGGACACCCTATATGGTGACACTTGGGAGCACCGGGTCTTTTAATCAGTCTGGCAGCTAGAGAACCAGGAAGAACAGAAAGGTCTCTGTGTGTCCAGCAGCCAAAATAAAGATTCCCCTTTCTATTCATTGCAGCATAGTCCTGTCTCTTTTCTACAGTAAGAGGCACTGCAGTGACGGGGTTAAACAACCGCCATATGTTGTACAGGCTTAATAGGGGCCATGAATATAGGGTTAGTTATACTTCATGTAGATTAGTTCCATACAGAAAATGTACTTTTAAAGTGGAAATGAAAATCAAACAAAAATATTTTTGAATGACCACGATGGGATTGCATTGAGACAGCCCCCAGCAAAAAGAATGTACACAAAGGACTCTGCAAGCACTAACTATTTTACATCTTAAATCCAGGGAATTTTTCAAAACACAAACTGAGTTGAGAGCTAGTATGCGCCGTGGATAAGGAAGTCTTACACTTTTTATCGTACTGTACAGAACATGTAATGCCATAGCTCCCTTCTTCATGCCTATTTTGAAGAAAGCAGAAACTATTCTTGCCATGCATTAACCCTATTATGTTTCTTCTTGGGGAACCTAAGACCTTTTGAATCTCTCTTCTGATCCATTTTAATATGCAGCAGAACAAAAGGATCACAATGTCACTGATGAATACATTGTAAAGCCAAAGCCATAATTACAAATAGCAAATGGAAAATGTATGTATGTAGCTGGAGAGGGAGAAATGTACCATATGTAAGCAGTAAAATAATATTTTTCACCATATTTGTATTACTTACCTCCCTTCCCCCAACTTAAAAAATCCTTTTCTGATTATTCTCTCCAGACATTGAAAGCCACACCATAAAGAGGAGGGAGGAATCAGTTTTCATTGATGCAGTGACTAAGGGCCATGCTCCCTGACCAGGATCCTTGACCCTCATGTCTGTAGCATTATACACATTGTCTGGTGCTATCGGCACCACCTTGTTATTTGTACCGTGCAGATTTAATTTCAAAACACATTCCAATGGTAGGGGGGGAATCCCACCTTCTTGTAAGTGTATGATTCACCAGCTCTTTAGATTCAGTTGGCGGCAGATGGGCAAGTGTGAAAACTGCTATTTGTGATCTCACACTATATAATGAGCACAAGGCACCACTGGAATCACAATTTTTACATGGAGAGCTCGCTGATATAGGCTTCAGAAATTTATTTTCTTAACTTAGGGCTCAATCATGACTTTGCCATAAGCCCGGAGGAAGGGAAAACCTCATTATTTTGCAGCCCCAAGAGCAGTACAGGAAGCATAATACCCTGTCAGTCACAAAATACCCCGAGGTTTCCTCTTGCTCTGTGGGAGAAGCACACTGCACGAGGCCCGTGTCAGTGTACTTCGTCCAGTGCTCCAGAGAAGCTACTCTAGCTGGTACCTTGGAGGGGATGGAACCAAGGCTCCATCCCCTCCCTGTACAATCCCATCCACTTTTGTTTGGGAGGAGAGATATCTGTCCTCCCTGAACTGCTACCCACAATCCAGATCCAGGTAGCCAGCACAAGTGAGTAAGGGGCAACTTATGTCTCCTACTCCCTTGTACTTCTGTGCAAACTGCGCCACAATCTAACCATTCGTCTACATAATTTTTGTAATGAACTTTCACCAGATACAGGCCCATCTCTAATATTTAAATGAATATATTTGCATTTAACTTCAGATATTCCATACACAATACCAGTATGCTGTATGCTGCTGGAGTCCCATTTGGAGATGAGAAATCTTTATTACTCAAACCGGAGACAAGCTATGACCAAGCCTACCACCTCTGAACACCTCCAAATTTTGGAGAAGTTTGGATAATGATCCAAAGTTTTTAGCTTGCTTTTATATTTATAATAGACCAAACTAACGCCCTGATCCTGCTCATTTGAAATAAATGGCACAGCTACCATTAACTCCAATGTAGAATGGTCACGCCCAGGAAGTCCAGAGCTGAACATTGCAAATTGCATGGAAGCTCAGCTATCAATCCAAACTGTCTGGGCAGGCTCCACCAAAAAATCCCAATATGTTAACTTCCTTTTACGGTTTTCACATAAAAGAAATTCTTCTCCAGAAATAATGAGATTTCAAGGGAAATCATTTCAGATTCTATCTGGCGTGAAACTTGCAGTTGGTCACATTTTAAAGATCACTGTTTATCAGCTGATGGAGACACTGTATGATTCTTTGTCTTTACGCCTGAGGAATACAAACTTTCTTTTTTTTATAGGACATGCCTACTAGAGATGGATGAACACAAAATTTGGCCAAAAATGGAACTGAACGTTTTTGGAAAGTGTGAAAAAATTTAGGTGATGATGATGTACAGTGGCTTTATGAACCCAGTAAAGAATCAGGGCCCCATCAAACAAGGCACCGAACAAACAAAAAACAAAGAAGACAGCGCCTGCCCTAGTGATCTTACAACCATGGTGTTGTACAGGACACAAGAGGTGAAAGAAACAGTCAAATGGGGAGAATGGGATTGGGTAAATGAACTAACAATACAATAAGCAGAGTTTAGCATTAAAGCAGAAGTCTCAGGCCCAGTCTACACTACAAAGTTAGGTTAATGTAAGCCTCTTTGCATCAACCTAGTTGTGCATGTGTCTATACTTAAATTTGTCTCCCACTGATGTAAACTTTCCATTGTGCTGACGTAGTAACACTACCTCCCTGAGCGATGTTGAGTCATGGTTGATGAATTCAGGTTGATGCAGCCCAAATGCAGACACCGCATTGCCTGTGTTGACCCTAACAGTCCTATAGCTGCTGTCCCACAATGCCCAACACTGACTGCTCTGGTCACAATTATGAACTTCACTGCCCAGGGTTCACAGAGAGTGGAAGCCTCCTTTCCTCCCTTAAAGCCTCATAAATTTTTGAAATGCTTTTTCCTGATTGTCCAGTTTGGCAAGCACACCTAGCAGCTTTGTACTGCCCTGTTCAACTGCCCAGCAGACCACATTGGCTACATGCTCCAGACGAACTCTTGCCTGGAGTAGACAAGAGATATTGGATCTCCTGGGCCTGTGGGGTGAAGAAGTTGTGCATGCACAGCTACTGACCAGCCATAGAAACATGGATATCTGTGAGCAGATTGCATGGGGATGCAGGAGAAGGGATATGACACAGATCTACAGTAAAGACACATGAAAGCAAAGGAACTGCGGCAGGCATATCAGAAGGCCAGGGAGGCAACAGTCAATCCAAGCCAAGCCATAGACCTGCTCCTTTTACACAGATCTGCATGCCATACGTTGTGGCAACACCACCACCACCACACACAGACCCTGGCATGAAGAGCAAGGAAAAGAAGGAGAAGGAGGGACATGTGACTGGGGGGATCCAACTATGCTGTGAGCCAGGACCAGTTTGAGACACAATCCAGTCAGTCCCAGCAGTCGAGCATGGGTGAGCCTGATGAAGGGGAAGGAACCTCAGTAAGTGTGTAAATTTATTTCTCATTACAGTGATGGTGCCCCCAACTTAGCAGGACACAGCTTGTGAATTGTCATTAATTTACCTCATACTAGAAGAGGTAGTGGTACAACAAAGAGAGATGGAATTTTCTCTGCTTTTCATTCCCATGTAGAGTCAGGCAAGGGGGCCCATGCAGAGCCATTTGTTTATGTACACAGGAATGTTCCTTGAGTTCTTCTGAGAGAGCTTGATGAAACTTCATGGAGGTACTCTGCAATCCTCTCCTGAAGATTTCTAGGGATGGCAGCCTTATTTCTTCCCCTGTGGCACTTTCCCACACAAATCGACAACAACTTTGTCAGGCACCATTGCAGTAAACAGACTAGCAGCATATGGGCCTGGGTAGTTTTGGGATGCCAGCCGCATGTGTGCTTTCTGTGCCTTTGTTTCTTTCAGGAGTAAGGTATCCAGCTAAAATCACCACCGCCTGTGGAAAATGGTGCCAGTATTCAGTGTCATTGCCTTCTGCTTATAGTTTCATGCAACCAATCAGTTCCTTTCTCATTTCCTTTACCCCTGGCATGCCATATTCACCATGGCTGACGCTGTGAGTGTCACCGTGCAGAAGCAATCCCAGGCAGAAGTGTCAATAAGCGGGTCTTGTTTAAAACTTTAGGGACGCAAGGGAAGGGAGTTCTGAATCTTGACTGTCACTTTCCATTGTGACTATACTGTGTTGTATCTGTAGCTGCAGTAAGGTCTCCCATTCCATCCCCATGGAATGCCTGAGCCAGATAAGGAGGAGAAAGTACAGGACTCAGGATGACATGTTCCGTGAAATCCTTCAAGCCTGTGCTGCATCAGACCATGAACAGGGATCCTGGAGGATGAATACTGCTTACAGTATGGAGAAGGAAAGATCAGACAAGAGAGAGGCCCAGGAGTCGGAGATGGAGATGCATTAGGACATAATAGGGCTTCTCTGCAAGCAAACATAGATGTTGCAAACTCTTGTGGACCTACAGGTTCTGCAGTCCCAGCTCGCCTCCCTTTGCCGTTCATGGAGAACTCCAGTATAGCAACTCCCTCCACGCCCCTCCTCCCCAACATTCCATGTGGCATCAGGGACTGCATTCCTACACCTATGTCTCCATACCAAGAGACATCAAGGACAACCACGGCTTACACCATACACTGACCCGTGAGAGCCATCGTTGATGTATGTGTAGCTAAACTAGACATGAATGTTCCTTCCCTTTCTTTAAGCTGTGTTCCATAAATGTGTTAAGGTTTTAATGTGTTTGCTTTTAACTTTCATAGAATTTTTAAGTGTTTGTTACTCAATAAAACTCTATTGTTTGGGAAATAATTCATCTTTATTAGTTCCCAACTTATCATGCAGTATGCTGGCAGTATTGAAATCATCCATTTACTTGTTATTGTACACGTTGACACAGCTCATATGACCAGTGACAAATGGTGTAATAATCATAAATGTACAGCAAGTTCCAGTGCTGAAAATCCATCCATCTTGTCCTGCACATTGCTGAGAGTCACAGTCCTATGTAGCAGGAGGTGACCAATAGTCACTTGCATGACAATGGCCTCCACAGTGGATTTTCCAACTCCAAAATGGTTTCCCACTGACCAGTAGCAATCCAGCATTGCAAGTTTCCACAGTGCAATTACCATTTGCTTTCCGCTGTCAGTGCAGCTCTCATTCTGGTGTCCCCACACTGGAGGGCTGGGGTGAGTTCAGCACGCAGATCCAGGAATGTGGCATTCTGAAAGTTCTGCAGCCACTGCTCATCATCCCAAACCTGCACTACAATAGGATCCCATCAGTCAGTGCTCATTTCTTGGGCCCAGAGCGGCGCTCCACTATTTACAGCTGTTCTGTGAATGCCACCAATCTTGAATTGGTTCTCTCTATGTCCCACAGCAATCTTCTCCTCTGGGAAATCAGTAGGCTCTTCTTGCAGCTCTTCAAATACCGTGCTTGCAACTCTCATGACAATAGTGAAGAGCTGTGCAGGCTCCATGCTTCTGTCACAGATGGCAGAAAGTGAAAAGTCCTGCGCAGGTTTGTGGGATTTCAAAATAGGGATGAAAAATACGGGATAAGGATGGCATTATAGAGTGGAGAAAATTGCATGCTGGGAACTTGATCCTTTGCTCCCATTCATCCCGTGCGATTCATTTTCCCCCCACAATGCATTACCAAAACATCCTAAAAAACAATGCACTGGATAGTGGCGAGTTGCACAATGGGATACCTACCCATGGTGCACTGCACTGTGCATCAACACAAGCACTCCTGGTGAGTATGTGCTGCGCTGACACAAGGAACCACGTATGCACATGCAAAGAGATATAATATCTGTAACAGCTTTATGCTGATGTAACTTGCATCGTCAAAAGTTTGCAATGGAGACATGCCCTCAGTTGACTATATACCGACCTAATTTCAGAAATTGAATTGTTATTTTCATTTTCATTTTCTTACCTGTCTGCACTTTCTGATTTTTGGCCAGGACCAGAGGCCTAAACCTGTGAAATGCTGAGTGCTTTCTGTGAGATCATCCTCAGCTTAGCACTTCACAAACCAAGGCCTCAAAAGCAGAATTGCCAAAAATACTGTGAGAGAAGCTATTCCTGAAAGCAAGAAGTGCCAGAAATCTCACAAGAAAGCCTGTTCTTCAGAGATTTTTATTCCAGCTTTGCAGGCCAAAGAGATTCAGGTACAGTACATATGGTTTTGGATAAGAATAAAGAAGGTAGAGGTTGATTAGGCACAAGTACATAAACATCCAAACCGTTGGGCACTTGTCCAGACTGAACTGAACCTCTCTAGGTGTTATTCGCTGGGGTGAATAAAGTACCACAATCTGTCCCTTAAGTCCTAATTAGCTACTTAGCAATTATAATGGGACAAAGTCGTCCCCTGATTAAACTGACCCTCGGCTCTGGTTCATGGTTTCCGCCTCTGGCATCTGGCCGCTAACTCTGGTTCTGTCACTGAGCTCCTATTCCTAGCTACTGACTCCAGATCCAACCACTAGGCACAACTGCCCACATCTCATTCCTGACAATTCTTATCCATCATGCTATGAGAAAGATGAAGAATTGGCATTTCCGCACAACATGATGGTAGCCCATTCAATAAATCTTTTTAATTTATGCTCCATCTTATATTCAAAGGTATGGAATATGAATGCCACTTCAGTTAATGTTGTTATCATTTATGGCAGTGCCCACTATGTGCTTTCCAAAAAATCAAGAAAGATGCACCTTGCTCCAAAGAGCATACTCTAGAAAAGACAGACAAATAAGAAGAGGTTAGGGGAACTGAAACAAAAGTGGGAAATTCTTATATGTTTGTTATGTTTACTGGAATTTGCTTCTCTTTCAACCTTTGACATGAAGAGTCTAGTTTGGCTACATCCATAATAAAATTAGCAAGTTGAACTATAACCAAGCTTCATATTAGTTGTTCCTGTTTTATAATATTCCAGTCCTCTAAAAGTTTAGAATATTGGGTCTACAGAACAGGTAGTGTATTTTTCTGTGCTAAACGATTTCAGAGGCATTAGGTCATGACTCTGTCTGAGTTTGAGAAATTCCACCTTTCAGCACAGCAGCAGGTTATGAGCCCAACACACACTGTCTTATTTTCATGCCATACACCATCAAACTGTCTTTATGGTCAGTATCAAAGGGGTAGCCATGTTAGTTTGGATCTGTAAAAGCAGCAAAGAGTCCTGTGGCACCTCATAGACTAACAGACGTATTGGAGCATGAGCTTTCGTGGGTGAATACCTACTTCTTCAGATGCATTCTTAGTCTACATCTAAACACCTTCTAGGATTCAGGGTGTTTGAAATCCAGTTTCTGAATCCACACACTACCATTTAGTCCCATCTCTAGTTTTCAGTAAGGAGGAAAGTTACAATAGTCACTTTTATTTAATTAGGCTCTATAGATTATGATTAATATAAAAATTATGAACAAATATTTTTGGAGAAAGAAAAAGCAACCATTTCTTTCCCTTTCTCCCTCATTTTAGAAAGCTTTGGCCCAAAGCCAGTTATTATTATAAGCTGGCTGCACTGGCATGAAGCCAAGATACTGATAATTTAGCATGATGCCAAAATGGATATTTTTTCCCCCATTTCGCCCCTTTCAGTTATAGCTTGTGGGTGTGACAAGCATTTATACCGACCAAATATTCAAAAATGCTCTCAGATCGTGTGTGTGTGTGTGCCCATGTGGTGGGGAGGGGGGGGGGGGGAGAACTCTGCCATGTATTGTGTATTTAGAAAAGGATATGGTGCCCTGTTTATAATTTGACAAGAGTTCGTCTGCTCCCTCTTTTTATTTAGTGAGACAGATCACAAACTCAGATGTCCACTTCTCTTCCTGTGTTTGTTTTTCTTCTTCAGTGCCTAAATATACGCAGGTGGAAGAGCACTTGTTTGGCTCTAGGGATGCACAGTATGTATGTCCTGTAGGCACACTGAAGTTAATGAGAATGCTTTTGTGAACTCCGGATCTTGAGCATTCACAGGAAAACGGGACAGAGAGTTGCTCCTCCGCTCACTTTAACAGACTTCGATGTTTTGTTCTCTGATTCCAGTTGTCCCAGATAAATATTGATAAATACACAATAGCATTTAGATGCCCCAAGGAAAGGGCAGGCTCATGTCTGCTGTCATGTGACTGGAGGCCTGCTATGGTGGTGAGTATCACCCCTGGTTGCCATGGTAGTCATAAAAGCATGCTTGGGGAAGAGGTCCTGTCTCTGTGAGATGAACTTGATGGATTTTGCTGGCCGTTCTGTCCTTCCTCCAATGGATTTTACTGCAACTGGATATGATGAGACCCTTAGGGGTTAAGTCAGAAAAAATAAATAAGTATTAAGAGAGGGAACAGATTTAGGGCCATATCGTACATGCAGAAGTGGTTTACCTGATGGAATTTCTGGTGTGGAATAGGCAGAGGGCCTAGGCTCCACACACTAGAGAACCATTGCATCTTCAATCAGCCTGAGGAGAGCATGTAACTGCTATCAGATATACCTACTAACCTCTTGTCCCTGACACACACCCTCCCCTCATTCCATATAGAATGGAGTTAACTTGGAAGGGGCTTCTCTAGGCTTGAAGGATACTGAGGAAACATGCTCCATTTACTCTTTTCCCCATCTACTTCAGCTATATGTAGAGCTTTTCCATCCCTTTTCATTGGTCCCTGCAGCAGAGAGGAGCATAGTCCTCTTAGCAAGCACTTGGAGGCATAAAGTTCCAGATGATCAGTGAACTGCAACTGAACACACAATTTCCAAATGCTTTCAAATCAAAATAGGTTAACAGAGATCAGGCTGAACAGGACCTCAGGGTGCAACTAGTAAGGTAATTAACTGGAAGATCTTTAATATAGACATGTCTTATATGATGCATTGCCTTATAGGTCAACACTGCAATTTTATATGTGATGTGAGATTTAATTGGCAACCACTGTAGGGCCCTGAATGACAGAATAATATGCTAAACAAATTTGGTGCTAGTATGGCAAAGACTCTGTCTTTGCAACCTTCTGCATTAGCTCAAATTTGTCTCAGGTCCATTCTAAGAGGCCACAAAATAACAAAGAGTTTTGTCATCACACTTCCATTCGGAAGGAAGATGTCAAAATTGTCTTTTTGACAACTCTGGCCCCCTCAGAGTGTTATGTATTGTGGGAAGTACCCATGAGGCAACTGAGATATAGAGGGATCACAAACTAATGTAGCATGAACATGCAGGAGACCTGATCACAGACAAGTCATCACACATGTGCTTACCAAATAGCCCTGGTCCTGCCGCAATGCATACATTATGCATAAGAGCCAGCTGGCCAGTTATCTGAGCATGGACAAATAAAACTTCAGATGGCTGTTGAGTAAAAACAGAGATGTGGGAAGAAAGAGGCTACACTGTTTTGTTTTGTGTTTTTTCCCCCATTAAATGTCTTTCTTCAAAGCTAGTGCTTGATATTCAGAGGAGACCTAACTAATAATAACCCCTGTTCATTTAGCATGCTATCATGTCTAGTGGAGGTACTCTCGAGATGAAAAATTATGGGCAACTACGCATACACCAGAAATTCTCATATATCAGAGTCTTAGGACCAGATTTCAGCTTGTGGATAATGATTTAACACAGGTTAATATATTATTTCTTACAAATCAAATAGGATCAAATGGAAAAGAAGTGATGAAAAGCCAACAAGGAGTTCTGAAGACAAAAAGATTTCCTCTGATGTTTCTCAGCCAGGCTCTCTCAGATTCTTAAGCTTATCAGTGTATAGTTTGCTTGACAAAGGGACATCAGCATCATTTTCAGGACTGTGCAAAAGTTGATAACACTATGAGGGGGCATATTTTCAAAGGCAAGAGTGCACAGAGGTTTGACTGGAAAACAACAGGTCTGATTCACTGCAACATTACTCCCCTTTTAAGCCAGTATATTTCATCTGACTTCAGGGGAGTTACTCTGGCATAAAGTTGGAGTAACATGCTAGCCCATCAGACCCATAAACTCTAAAAGGCTCTTTGATTCAATATTTTCCTAGAGCAGAAAAAAGAAATATTTTATTAAGGTCAAATCCAGCAGTCCTACTATTTGATTCCAAATAATGTGATGCCTGAGTAAGGACTGTGGGATTTAGCCTACAGTATCTAGGCCCTGATTCAGCAAGGTACTTAGACTGACACTTAAAGTGAAGCAATGGTTAGTTCCAATGACTTCAAGCAAGGCTTAAACAAGAAAGATGTGGTTTAGAGCTTATAGAATGGGTCTGGGAATCAGGATCTTCTGAGATCTAATCTGGCTTTGTGGTCTTCTCCATTTGTAAAATGGAAATAAAAATCCCACATTCACAGGGCACAGGTGAGAAGTTATTAGTTAATATTCATGGTGTTCTGAACATGAAAAGTGTTATTTACATGCTAAGTTTTATGGTTCACTTTTACTTTTATTGCATTCCAGTCTTTCCAAGTGCCATTCTAACTCCAAAATACTCTAGAGGCCTTTGTCACCTGCAGTGTTTCTGGATTCAGTAGGTGTGTTGGATCCTGATCCAAAACAATCCTTCAGCAGTGCTTTCAGAAGGTGACAAAGGAGACAGTTGCCCAATGATAACCCCCTGTGGATCATAGCAGATGGTAAGTGCCCTGGTATCCCAAATAAAAATGGACTTGTGGAGACAGAATGTGAGAGAAGAAAAAAACATGTTACAGGTCTCCATTAACTTGTCTGGGGTATGCATTAAGGAAGCCAATGGAGATGTGTATTAATTCTACCTGAAAGGCTCTGGCAGACCAGATATGACTTCCTCACTCCACAAACACTACTGCATGAAGATATGTAACCCCAACAAAAGAGAGGATAATTTTCAAACTAGAACATATAGTAATTTGAGTGCAATATAATTCATCAGATTTTGAACTAAGGCAAATTATCCTTGATGCCATTCTATTCGCTGAGAGTAGTTACAGAATATGTTATTATTTCATCCAGAGTTCAGAGAAGAGGGTCATTGGTGATCTTCTACTTCAATAACATGCTGATACAGTACATTCTAATTTTGTATTCTGCACAAGATCTTGGTACATTTCATGTCTTTGGTGTACCAGTAAGTACGTGTGGGTATATTTTAAATGTAACTTGCTTTCTTTACACACACACACACACACACACACGCACCCAGGCAATCCCATCTTTGAAAAAATCAGCTTGCACACCAATGATAACCTGTCTCAACAGTTGCCTCCAAATATAGAGAATAAGGCACAGAGCAAACTCTGCAATCTGCAACGGGTTCTCTCAAAGGACCACAGCACAGAAAGACTAACAACAGTGCATTTCTTCAAAGACTAAAAGTTTGATTACACACTTGAAAAAAAAAGTACTGATAAGCTTACATATATCAGCACCATCTGGTGACTCCTGCGATAATAATATAAACCTACATCGACAAAAAATAGGGAAAGTGTATAATATTACCATAGGCCATTCCAGAATCTGTTGTACGTTTTTTAAGAGAAACTACCTGTTCTCTATTCATAGGCTACTGCTGTAGATTTTTCATGTCTTTTGACAGCCCCAAAAGGATGACAGAACTACTGCCCCCCCCAAAAAATGGAGTGCAAATGTTGCATGCTACAAGATGACATGATCACATCTTCTCAAATAAAACTCATACTTATTAGAGACTGAAACCTGAAATCTTAATGATACTGATAATAAGGGGGCCAAAATGCCAAAATGCTGGCAATCCCTCATACCCACACTGAGACACTGATGATGAGCTATTACAAAGAAATGATTCTGATGAATTTGCTTGATCCTGGCTCATGTTCATTAATTGTCATAGCTTTTGTGGTGTTCACCCTCTTCTATATCATTTAAATTCTTTTCCCTGTTACATTATATGCAGTAGCAAATAATGAATATGTACAGATTCCCTATTTACAACCTCCCTTTTTTTCAATGGCATTGGTTAATTAAGTTTACTGAATTCAATTGATTTGCTTATTGGGATCACAATAATAAAATTGGGAAATTTGTAAAAATGTTCCAGTTAGCTGTGAAATAACAATTTATTTTTTGTTTGAGAGTTTCCCCTCCCTTTTATAGATTCATAGATTCATAGATTATAGGACTGGAAGGGACCTCGAGAGGTCATCGAGTCCAGTCCCCTGCCCGCATGGCAGGACCAAATACTGCCTAGACCATCTTTAATAGACATTTATCTAACCTACTCTTAAATATCTCCAGAGACGGAGATTCCACAACCTCCCTAGGCAATTTGTTCCAGTGTTTAACCACCCTGACAGTTAGGAACTTTTTCCTAATGTCCAATCTAGACCTCCCTTGCTGCAGTTTAAACCCATTGTTTCTGGTTCTATCCTTAGAGGCTAAGGTGAACAAGTTCTCTCCCTCCTCCTTATGACACCCTTTTATATACCTGAAAACTGCTATCATGTCCCCTCTCAGTCTTCTCTTTTCCAAACTAAACAAACCCAATTCTTTCAGCCTTCCTTCATAGGTCATGTTCTCAAGACCTTTAATCATTCTTGTTGCTCTTCTTTGGACCCTTTCCAATTTCTCCACATCTTTTTTAAAATGCGGCGCCCAGAACTGGACACAATACTCCAGCTGAGGCCTAACCAGAGCAGAGTAGAGCGGAAGAATGACTTCTCGTGTCTTGCTCACAACACACCTGTTAATGCATCCCAGAATCATGTTTGCTTTTTTTGCAACAGCATCACACTGTTGACTCATATTTAGCTTGTGGTCCACTATAACCCCTAGATCCCTTTCTGCCGTACTCCTTCCTAGACAGTCTTTTCCCATTCTGTATGTGTGAAATTGATTTTTCCTTCCTAAGTGGAGCACTTTGCATTTGTCTTTGTTAAACTTCATCCTGTTTAACTCAGACCATTTCTCCAATTTGTCCAGATCATTTTGAATTATGACCCTGTCCTCCAAAGTAGTTGCAATCCCTCCCAGTTTGGTATCATCCGCAAACTTAATAAGCGTACTTTCTATGCCAATATCTAAGTCGTTGATGAAGATATTGAACAGAGCCGGTCCCAAAACAGACCCCTGCGGTACCCCACTCGTTACGCCTTTCCAGCAGGATTGGGAACCATTAATAACAACTCTCTGAGTACGGTTATCCAGCCAGTTATGCACCCACCTTATAGTAGCCCCATCTAATTTGTATTTGCCTAGTTTATCGATAAGAATATCATGCGAGACCGTATCAAATGCCTTACTAAAGTCTAGGTATACCACATCCACCACTTCACCCTTATCCACAAGGCTCGTTATCCTATCAAAGAAAGCTATCAGATTGGTTTGACACGATTTGTTCTTCACAAATCCATGCTGGCTATTCCCTATCACCTTACCACCTTCCAAGTGTTGGCAGATGATTTCCTTAATTACTTGCTCCATTATCTTCCCTGGCACAGAAGTTAAACTAACTGGTCTGTAGTTACCTGGGTTGTTTTTATTTCCCTTTTTATAGATGGGCACTATATTTGCCCTTTTCCAGTCTTCTGGAATCTCTCCCGTCTCCCATGACTTTCCAAAGATAATAGCTAGAGGCTCAGATACCTCCTCTATTAGCTCCTTGAGTATTCTAGGATGCATTTCATCAGGCCCGGGTGACTTGCAGGCATCTAACTTTTCTAAGTGATGTTTAACTTGTTCTTTTTTTATTTTATCCGCTAAACCTACCCCCTTCCCATTAGCATTCACTATGTTAGGCATTCCTTCAGACTTCTCGGTGAAGACCGAAACAAAGAAGTCATTAAGCATCTCTGCCATTTCCAAGTTTCCTGTTACTGTTTCTCCCTCTTCACTAAGCAGTGGGCCTACCCTGTCTTTGGTCTTCCTCTTGCTTCTAATGTATTGATAAAAAGTCTTCTTGTTTCCTTTTATTCCCGTAGCTAGTTTGAGCTCATTTTGTGCCTTTGCCTTTCTAATCTTGCCCCTGCATTCCTGTGTTGTTTGCCTATATTCATCCTTTGTAATCTGTCCCAGTTTCCATTTTTTATATGACTCCTTTTTATTTTTTAGATCGTGCAAGATCTCGTGGTTAAGCCAAGGTGGTCTTTTGCCACATTTTCTATCTTTCCTAACCAGTGGAATAGCTTGCTTTTGGGCCCTTAATAGTGTCCCTTTGAAAAACTGCCAACTCTCCTCAGTTGTTTTCCAGCGAGAAAGACATTTGACTTTGGAGAACAAAGGCCAGGCTTTGGGTATCATTAAGAGCAGCTCCTATACATATTTTGTACTGCAATAGTCGAGTATGTATCCCATAAAGAGCAATTCTGTTCTGTTTGCTTTTGAAACATGAGTATAGATCCCCTAGGCATTCTTTGTGCAGGCAATCCCATGTGAGACAAAAGCAGCAGAGGACAAAGTGAAGCAAAGAGGATTGTATCTGACAGAGCCCTTCAAACAAGTTGTTCAATTGACTAGAGTAGTGGGCAACCTGCCTATGGCTCCTAATCCAGAATAACCCAAATCAGTTTGCTGGATGGTCTTATACATTAATTTCTTCATAGCTTCCTCCTACAAAGCAACTTTGATTGTATGGGGGAGAGTGGAAGATAAGTGCACAAAATAAAGAACATCTGTCTCATATCTAGTGAAAGCTCTAGAAACATATGTGGGGAGGGATAGCTCAGTGGTTTGAGCATTGGCCTGCTAAACCCAGGGTTGTGAGCTCAATCTTTGAGGGGGCCACTTAGGGATCTGGGGTAAAATCAGTACTTGGTTCTGCTAGTGAAGGCAGGGGGCTAGACTCAATCACCTTTCAGGGTCCCTTCCAGTTTTATGAGATAGGTATATCTCCATATTAAAGAGGATTGCAAAACTTGCCTGTGCAGGGCACTGATTTTTGTGCAGGCAAGCATAAAACTGGAACTTGAATGTTTTCCTCTAAGTCTGATCAGCTGAAGTGACATCATCAGATGGTCATTGAAAAATTTCCCTGGAGATTTAGATATATTTTTTTTACCTTTGACCAGGAGTCACTGAAAGCTTCTAAAGGTTTAAATGCATGAGATCTGAGGAGATTTCTCAATCAGAACTGCAGAGCTACTTGTTCTGGATTGCATAATGACTTGGAAGAGAGGTTGATTAATGTGGAGATATGTGCAGTTGTGAAAACTACCGCCAAAATATCCTGCACATATAGGAATGTCCTGGCACAGAATATTTGTCATCACTTATATGTTATCTTTAAATATAATTATTTTTTCACTATTTCTGTTCCCCAAAGTGTTAGGAATTTGAGTGGTTTTGAAATTAAAAGTCGATAGTTAGGTTGAGTCCACCATCGTTCTTTCAGTGAACATTTCGGTATTTACCAGTCCAGACTGATTGGTAACTCAACACTGCTTAAATGAATTGCCTGTATTGCAACATAGCACCATATTTAACCAGTCTTAGCTGTATTTCAGCCTATTTGTTCATGTAGCTCCCACTACACTAATACCTCTGTGCCTCACAATCCCCGTATGAGTCAGGGAAGGATTATTCTCTCCTTTAACAGATGGGAAGCTGAGGCATAGGGTAGATGCATTGACTTGCCCAAGGTCTCACAGAGTGTGGGTGAGTTGAGTACTGAAGCCAGGCCTTCTGGATCCTACTGCAGTGCCCTATCCACCAGGTGATCTTTCCTAGTCAGGCCTTCTATGACTGGCAAATATTGACAACCTCAGCTGTTGTAAATCAGTGTAGCTCCATTGATTTCAATTATTAGTACTGCATGTGCCTCAGTCTCTGTACTTTACCATGTCTAATTCTAAGGGCTATTTGAGCATTACATGGAAACCTGATTTCTTGACATGGGAAAAATAATATCCCTAATAAATTGATTTGCATTTCCATGGCATTGGACTCTCGCATTAATGTGTGGGTTTGCAGGGAATAAAACAAAACTATCCTTCGTTTACTTTCCCCATAAAATGGAACGGATTACGTAATGAATCTGTAAGGCATCCCAGATCGATGTAACAGTGAGGGAGAGAAATTGACATTTCAATGATATCATACAAAATGATGAAAACCATGTTTTGTATCTAAGATTGGAGTGGTGTTTAAGAATTCAAACGGCTGGTTTTTGGCAGACATCTAATTGTAATACTGTAGCATTGCTGCAGGCAATTTTCTTTGATTTAATTAGATGAACTGTGGTATTTTTTTTCTTTTTGCAAAAAGGCTTTATTATGTAGAAATGAAATATGTATAAATTTAATTTTTAATCTTGTCACTACAGAGTAGGAAGGAATAAGCTGATTCTTTTAATTTACCCTCTTTGTTTAAGGAAAAAAATTAAATTAATCTTATCACCAGTGTTTAGGAGTAATTGATTTGATTTTTACACTCTAGTCAGAAGTGATAGAGTTAAGATTTACTCTGCTTTTTCTACTGAGTAGAATCAACTGTGTTCGTCTTAAAAAATGTAAACACAAACAGTTAGAGACCTCAATTATGTTATTTTGTCCTAGACTATGATAATATTAACATTTAAATCAGAGTGTGGATTAGGAAACAGAATAATCCAAAAGATTTACTCAAAGTGCTTTTTTGGAACATAGCTAGTTAATCAATGTGCTTAATTCTGAAAAGAATTGACCACCAATGCCTTGCTTACAGAACAATTTATTCTTTATTTCAGATTTTCTTGGGGCCAAATCCCGAGTGGTTTAGTTTAGCCAAATTGAAAGCAATTAGGATTTCAGGTATGCAACAGCATTTAGGTCACATCATGCCATCAATTGTTAAGCAAAACTCCCTTATTTTGATTTAAGTGATTCAGTATGGTCCAATACGACCCAGGATTTGGTACACAGAGTTTACTAATCCTTCAAACACTTAAGTACATGAATAACTTTATTCAGATAAGTAGTCTTGCTGAATTTAGTAGAATTATTTGCATGGTTATCTGTTTCCAGGATCTGGCTCTGAAATCCTGCCCCCCTGGAAGTCAACGGGGGGTTTGCCATTGACCTGTATCATGCTAGGATTTCACCCTGATCCTGAATCTCTTGAGATCAATGGCAAAGCTCCCACTGACTTCAGTGGTTTGGACTGAAGCTTTATCTTGTGCCTGAAATGAGACTGTCATAACTGAGCTATTTTACCAAGCCTACAAAGACTTGCCAAAAAAAAAAAAAAAAAAAGAGTTAATTGAATTATCACCTGCTATCAACTTGCCACAAAAGAAAATGAGATTATTTGCATCTTTTTCTTTCTTGTCATTGTAAAGCAATGATGCACTTGAAGTTCAGTTCTGCTCTGATTTCAATTTTAATAGCAGAAGAGCTCACAGTGAATAATGCGACACAGCCAATGTGTAGTAGGTCAGACCTGCACTCAGAGGCCAGTTATCAAATGCATCACCTCTTTCTTTTCTGTAAATCCTTTCATTACAAGGAAATGAAAAAAATGTGGCATTCATCTTGGCTTCTGTATGTATTTTTAATATAATGATTAAAGGGATGAGCCCACATCATAGATGCTTATATATACTTTCACAATTTTATTTTCTAATTTATTTTTACATAGATAAGTACTAAAAAATGGTTTGCTGGTAAGCTTCTTTTGCACTCAGACAACTTTACACGCAGGGTTCTTTCCTTTTTTTGTATTAGTTTGGTGAAATTATATATTCCCAGATTAACCATTAGAATACCCAAGATTTATTCCAAATCAAAGCTTTTGCCAAATTATAAAGTAGACGCAATGGGCCAGATTCTTACAGATACTGGAATTTTCAGCATGCCTGAGTGGAAGAACTTGTGTGTCTGTCTGCCACCTGTCCATCTCCCAATCCTGTGTGCAGTTAAGGGCCAACTCAGCCCCTTATGTAAGACAGAGTGACCTCAGGGCTTCTCTAATTTGTCCTGACAATAACAGCCCCCTATAGGCTATTCTGCTAACTCACTATTGCTAGAAACAGTGCCTCTGGCTATGCTATTTCCTGCCCCTGACACACAGACTATGACAGAAAGATAGGAACTAAAATGAGGTTACACCCTGAGATTCCCTTGTGGAAGGGAACCCTCAACTGGCAATTTAAGCCACCTGTAATTGAGCTGGCTACCCCCTCATGGGCAATGTGCCTCTGCACTGCCTACCCACTCATCAAATATCCTGCACCATGTCCTGCAAATGAGGGAGAGGCTGGAGCTCTTCATTTGCTTCACCTGGGTCAACTTATTCCAGGTCCAACAAAGCAAGGCCTTTCTGTATAATAAGGGAGCTAACTAGGATGAGGGTATTTCACCAGAGTCCTCCTATCACTCCCTAATTCAGAGAGCAAACTCCTAGTCAAATGTCAGTGACACTCTGAGGTCCTTCAGAGGGGAGGGAAGGTCGATTACAAGGTTTACTGCCCAGTCTGGCAATAACCAAAACCGATCTACTATGTAAATCTGCTAAAGCCCTGGAAGATTTCTTCATCCATCCAGAAGAAGGAGACAAAGATTTAGGATCCCAGGTCCCATACCTAGTTGAGGTAGGAGTTAAAGGGGTCTCACTTGGGGATGGATTGTCCTTTGGCCAGAGAGGGAAGTTAGAGACCCTAGTGTGGATGTACCAGAATGTATTTTTCCTCATTTCAAGAACAAACTTCCCTAGTGATCCACCATATTGATATAAAACCTGTGAGCCGACCAAGTCAAAAGTCCAATCTAATCCCGGTGGCTTGAAGTCCCAGTGATGAGATCAAAGGTATCATCTAGAGGATGGAAGTCCAGGGCAGGTAAAGTCTCCATCTCATTTGTGGAGGAGGTTGATAGGGAGCCTTCTAAGATGTCCTTTCCAGGGGGTCCTCTTCTTGGGACAGACTCTTTCCAAGCCCTGTTGGTGCACCCACAGCACAGGCCCAGGACTGACTTGGCCCTTGAGAATCAGGAGCATGGGACATCGAGTTTCTATTCAGGAGCATGGGGAGGTACTCTAGTCATGACCCAGGATTACAGACCAGGAAAGGTGCTCCACTAATCCCACCCTGAGATTTCCCACCTGGTCAGCTACTTGGAAAATAATAGATGCAGTCAGGTAAGTACATCTTTCCCCACATATGCAGGAGATTTGGACTATCCGATGGGGATTGAGGGCTTTGGATGGGAGCAAGTCTTGGCATAGGAACATTTGGCCACAGCCAAAGTCCATTAACCTTCCTATCTGGTGTGGTCCTATTTTGATGGGAACCAGGAAGGGTTCTGTGCCCTCCCTCTTTAGTAGGTTTGAAGTCTTACCTTATTGGCCAAAGTGGCACTCCATCATAGAGAACTCTTGCGGCATATGTGCTGACTGCCTACAATGATAACAGATAATTGAGTCCTCTTGAGTGGGCAACGAAGGCCCCTTTGGGGCCTGGAGTTTTGGTGGGGCAGCCATTCAAGATCTGCAGGGAGGTAGAGGTTCTGTCCCTCGAGGGGGCCCCTTGAGGGGGCCTCCTTGTTCCAGGATCACCGAAACATGGCTCCAATGACCTTTCTGTTACTATGGGACCATTAGCCAGATTTGGGGTTTGGTTTACATCAGTATAAATCTGCAGTAAATTTGTAGTCAGTGGAGTTGCTCTGCATGTGCCCTGGTGTTAAATTGAGATCAGAATCTGACCATTGGTAAAATGTTTTCAGTATATTATCATCTTCTATTCTGAGGTGTTGTGAGGAATAATTATTGTTTGCTAAGCACTTTGAGGAACTCAGGAAAAAAAAAGATGCCATAAAAGTACAAAACACTATTATTATTATAAACCGCTAAATGTTAGAACTAGAAGGTAATAATAGAAGTGCTGGAACAACTTTAACAATAGTGGTGTGAACGCATTAAGCTGTGATAAAGCTGGAGTTACCTAAATCAATCAAGTAGGCCTCGCAAACTGCTTGTTAGAATAAAATTGCATCTTTTCTAAACTAAATACAAGTGCAAATCCTCAGCTGGTGTAAATCAGCCACACTCCATTGAAATCAAAGAGAGGTGTATTTAAAATGCTGTTGATAGTGTCCTTTCTTTTCCTTTTACCAGTGCGTGCATGTTTGTGTTTTATAGAACTGTCTGTGCTCTGGGAAACTTCTATCAACTTAATTGGGAAAAAGGCCAACACCACAGTAATTAGGATTTGTTTAGGGCAGGATTCTATCCGTGCAAAATTCTGCCAGCAGAGCAAAAGTGAGGCTCTTGAATTGTTTCCATCAGGCTTTGTGGGTGCTTTGTGAGAGGAGGGAAGACTTTCATAAAGCTGGGGAAGAGAACCTGTAGAAAGAGTTGTAACTGTGAAAATGTGAGAGTTATACAAGTACTATAATGCTGTCTGCTTTCACTGACTCTTTCCCGGTGAAGTTATTAACACAGCCACCTAACCATCAAATGCAAATGATAAACATGGAAATTGGTTTCATATCAGAGCTGGTTGAAATATTTTGAATTTATTTGACATTTGTGTAATGAAAATTTTTAAAAATTTCCCAGGAAGAATGTTTGCTGTCTTTAGATCATTTCTAGCTCACATGTTTAAAAGAAATATATCGTACAATAATATGATGCATTAGTATAATACACTCACCTACCAAACTTGTATATTTCTTTGGGATCCTTCTGAATGAAAAGAAATAATTAAGTATGAGTGATAAAATAAATCTGAATTTGTATTCCGTTGACATGGGGAGCGACCTGTGCATTTTAACCCAAACCCATTCATTTTAATGCATGGAATGTGAGAGACACTATTATATATTGGCCTACCTTTTCAACTGGCCTCTGATTTCTACATCTGTAAAATGGGGATCATAACACCTCCATCACAGAGGATACATCAGTTAATGTATGTGTGACACTCTGTACCTCAGGGGAACACCCAGCATACCTCCATGTTCATCCTTGTAATATGATTGTGTGGTATCCAATATAAAGTTTGTCATATTGGGAGTCTTCGGAAAGCTCATGATGCACTGAGCAGTGTTGTTATAGTGATGTTATAGTAATTGTTGTTATAGGAATGTTATAGTAATGTTATAGGTTATAATTTCATGTATATAGTTATGAGACCAAAAATGTATCCTCGTGGCTTAAAATAAGCCCAGGCAAAAACTCTCCAAGAACAGAGAGGCAGTTCACACCTCATCAGGGCATGTATGGGACAAACCCAGCCCAGCCTCACAGGAACAAAGGACGCTGGCCTAGGCAGCAACAAAAGGATCTGTTGAACTCTCGAGTGAGTCACCCCCCTTCCTTTGGTCAGTTTGGGACTGCGAAGAGGTAATACTCACCTGACTCTGAAGGGGGAAGGGAGTGAAGCCAAGAGGGAAGAGCTCTTTCTCTCTCTTCCACCTACATCTACAGATACCACACCAAGCAACTGAAGTGCTGATCAAAGGGGAGAGCCTGGCTAAAAAGCAACCAGCCAGCCTGTGGTGAGAAACATCTAAGTTTGTAAGGACATTAAAAGTGTTAAGATCAGCTTAAAATGCGTTTTGCTTTTATTTCATTTGACCAAATCTGACTTGTTATGTGTTAGATTTTAAGTGATTATAAGTCATCTTTGTAGTTAATAAATCTGTTTGTTTATTCAACCTGAAGCAGTGTGTTTGGTTTGAACATGTCAGAGACTCCCCTTGGGGTAACAAGCCTGGTACATATCATTTTCTTTGTTAAATTGACAAACTCATATAAGCTTGCAGCGTCCAGCGGGCGTAACTGGACACTGCAAGATGGAGGTTCCTAGGGTTGTGTCTGGGACAGGAGATATTGGCTAGGGTCATTCCATTGCACAATCCAAGGAGCAGCTTACATGCCAGAGGGGGTTCTCACAGCAGAGCAGGGTAAGGCTGGATCCCAGAGTAAAGGATTGGAGTGACCTAGCAGATCACTGGTCCAGATAACACCAGAGGGGAACGTCACAGTATGTAAGATTTTTTTTTTTAAATCTATATAACTTTGAAGCACCATGGAGCCTCATCCATGCATCCCTGAACTGTATGTGTGGTGGGGATTGCAAGGAGGTTTGGAACCCAAATGAACGTGAATTTTGTCCATATGACTACAATAGCCAAAACCAAAATCTTGATTCCAAATAGATGTTTCTGATCTGTATTTGAATGTTGCCATCTGAGACCAGGTCTAGTTCTAAGAGTCTTCTTATAATGTATTCTCAATAGGGGTAATGATTAATATTGGTGAATTATTTAATAATTACACTGCTTGCATTATTTAATAATTATTATTATTTGCACATGGAGATCAGGTAGTTAAGAGTCTCTGCCATAAGAAATGCAAAGAGAAATGAATGAACAATTTATAACAAGCAACTTAATTTGACAAATTTTACTTTGTTTTCTGCATCTGAGTATCACTTACTGTAGTTGATACTCAATATTCCAATTCTGGCTGAACTGCTCTATAGTGTTTGATCTCTTACATTAGATGAATTGTTTCTTTTCCCTGATTAGCTGAACATAATTTACACATTACTTATTAGTTTTTTGTCTATCTTTGTAATCTCTATTGTAAACTCTTTGTATCAGGAAAGGCCATCTATTTTCTAGTCTCTTCTATTCAATGTTTGTACAGTACCTAGCACACTGGTGCCCTCATCCTTACTGGGCATGTCAAGGTACTATTGTTAATAAATAGTAACCATCGGGTTTACAGTGCAAATATTCCTGGAAAACAGCTTTAAAAATCCATTGCCAAGAGTCTTTGAGCATCCCTCTTGAAAATCAGAACATGTATATGAGCAATCTTGCTGGTTAATCTAATAGATGTTCCCAGAAGGCAAAGGGGCACAAACATGGCCATATATACATATATATAGTGTCTGTGTCACCAGTGCAACCATCACGATTCCTCTTTCAGTAAGATGTTGATTGGTTGAATATGGCTTCCAGTAACTCAGCCTTTGTTTTGTAAAAACATTATTACAACATTGTATAACACTTTAGAAATGTTTCAAATTTAGGCTGGCGTGGTGACTTAGCAGACTAGGGGGCTAACATATGGAGTCTGCTACACACAAGAGACTGTGGTTTTATTGCTGGCACCACCAGTCAAGTCAGGATTAGCAACCGTGGTATTCACAGCAAGATCTGAACTCACAAGGCACCAGGTGTGGTTATCTAACCCTTGCCAGCAGTAGAAGGAACACTGAAGAGTGAAAATATAGCCTGATCTGGTACTAATATAAGGGATACTTTCATTATAAGGCTCCTGATTATGGTGCACCCTATATTTCTGTATTAAATTCCCTCTTTTATTGGCCTCCTAAAATAGTAAAACTGCTCAATATTCGAAATGTATGCCAAATGCCTTCTGCTAGAAGCACAGTGGTCAGGTAGGACAGTGATCTGTGACCAGGATTGCATTCCAGCTCTTCAGAGTTGCATCTGTTAATGGGCCAGAGCTTGAAAAAATGGAGAAGCAAAACTCTCTCACACACACATACGTACACACACACACACACACAGATTCCTTTTATGGTGAACTCACAATGCGGGCAGGATCCCAAACAAGATATCTCACATCTCAGCCCTGTCTCTGCCATCCAAGTGGTAAACGAACTGGGAAGAAGTTTCTAGGGAAAGACAATCTGGCTGCAGTAGAAATTATACATTTTAGGTGTTGATTACAGTGTATTATCTAAAGGAGATCTTTTCGTAGAAAGTAAAATAGTGGATCTTAAAGGGAACTTGTTCACATTAGAGAGCTGCACTGTGGATTCCTTTTGTTTACTGGCAGAAATACAAATTGACAATATCAGAACAAAAAATAAAAGGTGACATATTCTAAATCTTAAAAAAAAAAATAGTGGCAGTTAAAGCCAATAAAGTCCTTTATTTGAATGCCATTAGTGGGTTTGGCAGCGATCCGCGCCATCTACTTCAGAGGAGCACTGCACAGATTAAGAGAGGCTGGATGCTAATTTGCACATATGGAAATGCTTTTTCTCGCCGTTCCGATGGCTCTGTTGTGGACAGATGGAATTAGCGAGCACTCCAAAGCCGTGAAGGCAAACACATAAAAAGCCCCCCCCCTTTTTTTTCTCTCTCTCTCTCTTTTTTTTTCCGTGAGAAACTTCAGACTTGAAATAAAATAACTAACCAACATTAGCAGACCGCTCTGCCTGGCATTAACAAGCCATTTTATCATATTTCAATAGCAAATCATTTTTAACAGTGAGTTATGGTCTTCTTAACTAGAACCAAGTGCGCCAGAAAGGGTTGGCAAATTAAGGACAATCTTCAGACAAATTTGGCCTTATTTGCTGTATATAGATCCCGCTGCACTTCAGACTGGGAGCCTTGCAATGCTCCCTTTCCTGACAGTGTTCGGTAACTATGAATCACATTTTCTCTTTCTTGTCCTCACATGTGTTGTACTAGTGGCACTTTCCCTTAATTTAGGGCCATATTGTGTCCAGCTGCCTTGCCGGGATGTGGAGGGGAGAGGATGCCATAAGAAGCAACCTGAGTAATAGGGCACAGCTGCAGTCCCAGCACCCCCTGCAGCACAGGAACTACTTTATCTATGTGCCCCTGGAATACAGGCCACTCCAAAGGGGGCAAGGACCATGGCTCCCAAACCAGCCGACAGAACTGGCCAGACCTGCAGAGGCAGAAATAACTGCAGCCCATAGAGGGAATAGCAGTGTGCCCATTCTCCCTGTATTCTAGGAAACCTGAAGCTTCTCCTCTGACTGGGCAGTTCCCCATTCTCTGGGCCTTAAAGACACAACTGGACCATTAGAAAGTGTTTTCCCTTCTCTCTTGGCTTCTTGCAGGGATGCTGGTGATAAATCCAGTGAGACTATTTTGACTCATATTCAGTTACTTTATAAGGAGGGTTCCTGATGCACTTTATTTTTGGCAGGCAAACAAACCAGATGTAGCATTCTAAGGGATTCGAATGTTAACTGTTACTGCAAATTGTGTGTCCAACCATTTTGAGTATTCCTTTGAAATCAGACTTAGGCTTGAACCAAAACTCAGGATCCAAGTTTTGGATGGGATGAGTGTTGGAATCCCAACCTGGCTCCAAATTTTATAGTTGGTACCCCTCTCTACAGCCTGTCACTGACATAACTAGACAGGTCGGTCCACAGTTCAGAACTGTCTGGCCCACATTCTAATCTTTTTTACACTTGCATAACTCCACTGAGCAGCATTTTTACCAGTATAACCAAGAGCAGAACCAAGCCTTTTATATCCAGGACTTCATAGCAAGATTTTACTTCTCCACTGCAGTCTGAGGGGATTCTCTGAAAAGAATCTAGTGGCCCTAAAACTAATTTAGATATGGCCTGTTTCTTTCTTTTTCTTCTTCTTCATTTTCTTCACCCAACTTCTAAAAGTGCCTCATTAATTGTAAATGAATTGTGGCAGAGACAGACACCCATTTACCTGATCCTCATTGAAGAATCAATTATGAAACTACATTTTGCTACCAAATTATTTTAGGGGTAGTGTTCTGAACATTTATCTTTGGTTAGCATCAGGGCTATCAAATGAAGCAAAACCATGTGCATTTCAGGCAGATGAACAAAATTGTGTTTTGGGCTCAGCACAGGCTGGTTATTAGCTTTCCTGACTGGAGAATGTCAGTTTCTAGACAAGATGACAGCAAAGTTTAGATGCAATCAATTCCTACCAAAAATTATGGTGAGTGGGTTCCCTTCTCCCCTGCTCTCTTCTCCCAAGTGCTCTGCTGCCAGAGCCTGGAAGAATTTTTTTTCCAAAGTGCAGCATGTGGCTGTGCAGTGACAGATTCCTGACTGCTGCTCCAAGGCATTGTTCACAGTGAAGGGGAAGCTCTGACCTCTCTGATTAAACAGCTGAGAGAGGAGGCGAGCATGCTACTAAGTGTTATATAACTCTAACTCTTCTCTATACATACAGTGCATCTAGTGGGTTCATAAAATATGCTGCATCCCTATTTTAAACTACAAAGGCCCCATTTTTAGCTTCCGTTTCAGGCTAAACTCTTGCTGAAGACTGGGGAGACTGATTCACCCTGAGCTTCCCAATCTGCAGAGGGAGTGCATCCACTACACTTCTTCAGGGGTGCAGCATACTTCCCCTTCACCTCCCTGGCAGCTCAGCTGGCCAGTGAGGGTGGGTAGCAGGGCCATGGTACTACCCTTTCCCCATCCCTCCCAATCCTCTTTGGGACTTCGTGTGGGAAGTGAAATTGTTCCCCTCTGCTGTACAAAGGCAGGGGAGGACAACTTAGACACACCCTTTTCATTTGCATATGCAAATAAGTGGGGTACATATTAGGCCTTAAATACACTCTTATGTATCAATTAGTGAGCTAACCATAGAATTAAACTGGGTTCTTATCTAGCTCTCAATAAGGTATCCAGATACTGTAGTAAAAGTTGGGGATGAGATCCTGGCTCCCAGGAAGTCAATCACATTGAGTTCAGTGGGGCCAGGATTTCTGTCTAGATCTTTCATCTAAGATCTTAGCAACTTGACAGTGAGGAGATCACATTTATTAACATCTCTCAAATGGACTTGAAAGCTAGACCCTCTAAAACTATGTTTAAATTGTTGTTGTTACCCCTTTAAAAATACGTTTTGAGCAGTAAGAAACCCATATTATTTAAAAATAGGAAAGGCACGCTGACAAGTATTACAGGCCTCAAAAATGCCTGCAAGATCCTATAAAAATATCTACAGAAATGCAAGGTTTTGAACATGTGATTGGAGATTATTAAAAGAAACAAATGTTTTTATTTTCTACAGAGATTTTACAGCAAATTTAAATAGAAGTATTTACTTTATAAGAAAAGTGTGTATGTTCTGAAAGGATTTCATGGAAAAACAGATGACTGTAAGGGGGGGGGGGAAGGGGAGAAGAACTTTTGCCTTTTTTTCCCCATGTATGACCAAGACCTGAAAGGTTTATTTTCTGTTTGCTTCTTATACTAAAAACTTTGGATCCTGGTGACTGAAGAATTGTTGAAATGATGGCATCACAATTCCCTAGAAAGTGAAGCTTGAGAAATTGAGGTTGGAAGGGATTCTAAATCAGATTGTTTAAAATGCTTTGTATTTTGTTTCACATTTTTAACAATAATTTAACTTCAATGACTAATTAATATTTTGGATAAAGGATTTCTTTGCTAAAGATCCAGCAGTATCCCTCCATAATAGCATAACAATAAACATGCTCTAAGACCAACAGGTGGTCTTCAGCAAACCTGGTGCGTCCAAAAAGGGGAAGCTGAAGAGAGTAGTTCATAAGAACGACTAAAGACCAGCAAAACCAGCCAAAAATTGTAAATTCCCATTGAACTACCTCATGAATCTGTCATTTTAGCCCAATGAAATCTTACCAGTGTTAGGGGTTGGGGGTAATTCAGAGCTACATTGAACCACTCTTCCTCCCTGGAGCAATCTCTCGCAAAGCTCTGGTCAGTACAGGCTGAAGGTCTATGCTGTGGCATGTTCCCCTTCTTCCTGCCTGTTCATTTCTGTTGACCAACGTAGAGACGAGACAGAGTCATGGCTCCTTCCACTTTTGTCCCCTTTCAGGTAGTTTCTAGATGCTAGGAGACAGCTGTTCCTGCACTCAGAAGAGTCCAAGAAGTTAAATTATAACTTGGTCCTTGCCTGGGTAGGAGTTGTAAGGGGGATGGGGGAATAAGCTTCTTGTGACCTCTTACCTTGTCCACTCACATAAGGCCCAGGCACAGTCTAGACCTATTCACAGATAAGCTTATAATATCTTCTGTTAATAATCTAAACCCAATTTCCATAAAGAAGTCATATCTCATTCAACGATGAGATATTGTGAGCATTTGCCAGACTCTGCATCCACAGAAAGCAAATGCTTTTTCATAGTTCAAAAAGGGAGCTAATTAGAAGGTTACATAAATGTGAGAGAGGAAGCACAAGTTAAGAGACCAATTATCATAGAGAGTATGAAGGATTCTGGGAACTATACTGAATCTAAGCTCATGTCAGCTGCAGTTTCAATACACAGTGTTAAGTAAAGTTTCTTTTCAACTTCACTTGTCCCACATGAAAGAAAGGGTGACTTTAACCCAACAGACTGGAGTCCTTAAAAAGAAACAAGAGGAATGTTTACTTTAAGTGAAACATCATGGAGCTTGTCACAATATTTAAAGATATTTTCCTTCCAGCTGTTTTTATTTATCCTTAAACTTCCAATAAAAGTAATATTTTCTTTCACAAAGCAATTTTTCAGCTGACGGCGGGGGTTAGTACCTCTGCCACCAACAGCGTTAATTAGTTCTTTTAAGAACAACCCAACTATGTACCATGCAGCACCTAGAACCATGGCTCCCTGATCCTGATGGAGGCTTTTAGGCACTACCAAAATAGCATGAATAAGTTAGAAGAAATACTGAAGTCACTTCGTTGCCGAGTGATAGTGTTGGGTACTTTAGATTAGGTCTGCTACTGGAAGGGAAGTTGGTGATACAAACTCAGGCTATTTCCTCGTCTAATTGCTTAATAATAATAATAATTATTATTATTATTTTATAAGCTGTTTGGGACTCAGAATCTTTATTTTTATTTATTATTATAAAGTTTATTATGATAGTAACTAAAAACCCCAATTGAGAGAGGGACCCCACTGAGCTAGGCACTGTACAAATATATAGTAAGAAGAGATAGTCCCTGACTGAAGAATTTATAGTCTAAGGCCCCAATCCTGCAAAGACACACACACCTGGTTAACTACAGACATTGTGAGTCAGTCATCCCATTGAATTCAATGGGGTGATTTACAATATGCCAGGTTAAGCACATGCATAATTGTGCAGAGTTGCGGTCTATCTAGGCAAAGCAGCCAAAGTGTGGGAGAAAGGAAGTATTATTATATACACAGTATGTACACAAATCCTTTGTATCTTGAACATTTATGGCAAAACCAGCAAGGCTACACACAGAATCCTCAGCTAAGATAGTTCAGTCCTGTAGCCATAAAAACAGCTCCCTTTCTGACTCTTGGTCTTTGTCTCTTGCTTTCAACACACACTTTGATCCTGTGTCCTGCCTGCCCCCAAAGTCATACAGCACAATGTCATGGAAATCATTGTTCTCAACACTGAGCATGGGCTAGTTCAAACGGGCCTCGAGTATTAAACCCTTCATTTGTCGAGTTGTTCTGCAACAAAAAGGAAACTACCGAGACAAGTTCAACTATAACTGATGTTCGCTGGAGTTGGCTTCCTGGCAATTCTCCATCAAGACAAAGGAGAATGCTTACTCTATTCAATACCTGGATAATCATCTGGGTGTGACTGCTGTATCCAGCTTTTGCAGGTCCTTTTGGGCAAGACTCTGTAGAGAGGCATTTTCCCTGAAAATTTTTATTTGGTAACGGACAAATTGTGATGCCAGTTTAATCAAATTTCAAAATGTAATTGACCTCACTGGGATCAAGATTGGGCCCTAACTCCATAAACATACATATTGGATATTCTGGTCTAATCTATGCAGGTTCGTATACCGCCCTCATCACCAGAGTATCTGAGCACCTTCCAGGAGTGCATTAAGCTATCTAACACACACCTGTCACATGTTTCTACTCTCATCCTCTCCCCATGGGAGAAGTGTGTGCACTGGAGAGTTTTGTTTTGAACTTACTTTTAATAATATATGTATACACACATGTTGCTGTATGTTTATAATTGGAGAAGACAAGGCTAAAGAAATGCCCTTTGCACTCAAAGTGGAAGGTGATGATGAGGTTTGTGATGGTCCTTAGCTCTTGTGGAAGTTCATTCCAGAGTCTCAGACCAGCGCCCAAGAAAGCTTTATCTCCTGCACAAACAAGCTTTACTCGGACTATAGAATATTCCATTGTGCCCGAGGAGAAAAGCTGTCACCCACGGTCTTCATCTCAGTGCTTTAGTCAATCTTTTAGGTAACTTGCGCCCAGACCACGGAGCACCTTGAATTTGACTTGATATTCTATGGGAAGTCATTGTAGGAGGACAGGTCTGATGTGCTTGCATTAGCCTGTGTTGCTGAGGTTATGTGCTGCAGCATTCTCTACTAGTTGGAGTTTCCTAAGCACTGAAGGTTCCATGCCCAGGGTTTTGTCAGTGACTCTATTAATAAAGTTATACTGTTAATACAGGTATAAGGTGTAAATTTAAATTTCAACAAGCCACTGAAGAATCTGTTTTACAGATATGGGGTGAAATCTTGTTTCCTTTACAGTAAATGGGAATGTTGTCATTGACTTCAATAGAGTCAGGATTTAACTCAAAGTATAGCCTAGCAGACTGAACATGGAACTGGGGTCCAGGAATGCACAAGCTACTGTTCTTGATCCCACATTCATATACGGTGTGGCCTCCAGCAAGTCACTTAGGTCTAAAATTTTCCAAAATGGCCTCTCCTTTTGGGTGCCCGTGTTGGTGTCTGAAATTTGGCACCCAAAATGAAAGGCCACATTGGAAAATATGGAACTTAACTTCTCTGGAACTCAGGGGACAGTTTAGCGGGAAGAACTCATACAAGATGGCGAAAGCATGTTGGCTACGGATTGGCTTTAGTTCAAGGATACAATCATATTCTCACACAGAGATCAATATTCATAACCATGTACACTGTGTTCAACTCCTATGCTTGTGACATCATTTAAAGTAACATAGCATGAAAAAAAAAGAGCCACATTTTTATGGCTGCTGGAAATACTTTTTAGATTCACTGCCAAATCCTTTGCTGCGTTCCCACACCCCCTTCCCTGGCAATTGTTACTATCTAAAAAAGTTTGTTTCCATATTTAAAAATGCTTAAAGATTTTCCTTGGAATTGAATTGTTCCTTGCTGTATGTACTGTGAGCAGGTGCCTTCTCAACCTGTTAAAAAGAAAGCTTACACACTGTGTAAGTCAACACTTACTCCTTCCCTGAGGATTGACTTTAATAACAAGGGCACTAACAATAAGATGGCATAGGGTATGTCTACACTGCAATTAAAAACTGCAGCTGACTTGGGCTCCCGGGCCTTGGGCTAAGGCCTCAAGGTCCCCGGCCAGTGTGGACATTTGGACTCGGGCTGCAGCCTAGGCTCTGGGACTGTGTCCTGTGTGAGCTGTGAGGGTCTCAAAGCTCGGGCTCCAGCCTGAGCCCACACATCTACATTGCAATTAAACAGCCCCTCAGCCTAAGCCCTACAAGCCCAACTCAGCTGACACAGGCCAGCTGCCGGTGTCTAATTGCCGTGTAGATATATAGCTATAGAGCTCAAATCTTCTCCCTAGATTTGGCTGCTCCTAGGTTTCCTACCTCAACACCGTTCATCTCACATCTTGGATCCTGTCTCTGTAGAAAGCCATGCCCATCTTCCTTATAACTTGATGGGGAAACAAAATTCCTGGCAGAGTGAGTTAGCAAAACCCATTTAACCCTTTCCCAACAGGGTTAACACCTGCTAATAGAATGAGGTGTTCCAGGCAAACATTGCCAGCCTGTTACACATGTTTCAACTTACATGTTAACTAGAAACCTTAATTTAAGGGTAAGATTTTAATTTTTTTTTTGAATTGGCACTTATTTACTGACTTTGAGATCCCTGACATACTCACTGCTTGTCTCTCCCTAACCTGCAATTTTAGATCAGTTTAGGAATTCTGTAGTTTCCCTGACTCTTCCTTGCCTGTTTCTTCAATGTAGAGCTTAAGAGCTTCATGGTATCACCAGCAGACCCTAGCTTTCCTTGCCCCGAGCCATTCTGCAGTTCCACTGGGTAATAAAGTGGCTCCGCAGAAAGTATTTTTTTGCCCTGTGCAGCTTTAGGGAAAGTTTGAAGTTGCTGTAAGAAGCCAGTTTGAGTGATGGGGATGCAAATGTGTTTTGTTTTCCACATTGGGTATTTTGTTTGTTTGTTTGGTTGGTTTGTTTGTTTGTTTGTTTAGGGGTTTTATATCTGTAACTCAAAAACAATATGAAATAATGACCAATTTTCTTCAAAATTTGCTGAAAAATTCTCCAATGCCTTGTGAGTAAACCTGGAAATTTTTAGGCCAAAATGATAATCTGGTCAAAGTTACAAGGTAGGTGTGTGAGAGATGAATGTAGAGGGCTAAATATGGCCTTATAATGGAACCTAGTTGCAACTTTAACCAAGGAGTGGTAATTGTCATTCTGTGTTCATAATATTGAATCAGCCATGAAGTGGACATTGTTTCCATAGAATGCCCTGATGCCATAAGGTAATCATCAGCGACCACTTCAGAACATAGAAAATAGTGCTTATTGCCCCTAGAGTGCAACAGTTCTGAATGATAAATAGTGCAAAACTTTTCATCTCCCCAATCATGTGCATACACTAGCATGCAGATATGTAGACATGGGAATTGTAAGTGTTTAATTACCCCCCCCCTTATGTACTCCAATTTCCATGTAAAAGTTCTATAACCAAAACACCATTTACTTGCATAACTCGTTCTTCCAAAGGAATGAGTCTCTAGGAGTGCATTTTCCTCTGTTAACGCCTGGGTTTAGTATTAGCCTGAGTGCTTAAATGAATTTGCTGATCGCAGCTCAGGCTCACATAGACTTTATTCAGCACCAGTTACACACACAGTTTGGCACATGAAGTGGTGCTTGCTTAAAGGAAGCCTATCGTTAATGGAGTTCACAGAGAGATTTTCTTTTCTCTTTCCAAGAAAATTTTGTTTCTACCTTGGGGTTAGGTTTAAGGTAAATATACACTAAGCAAGAGAGAAAAAACAAGCTGTGCCTTCCCTCCCTCTGTTTGGCTCATGAACCGAGAATTTTAGTCTCCAAACTTCTACCTTTATGAATTCTTTATGAAAACACTTTTATTTAAAAAAAAATGGTATTTTCGTGCCATGCAACTCAAATGGTACCCAGTAAACAGTGCAGTGATTTTAAAAAAGAACACCTTGTCTAAATGGGACATTTTAAACTCAATAGATTATTCTCTAATTGGTCAGAGACCAATGCCACTCTTCCTTGCTCTGAGAGCAAGGTACTACTCGGTGTGAGTAAGGGGTCTTAGGTTTTCAATGAGTAATTAAAAGCCTAGATTATTTTTTTTAAATGCATGTACCATTTTGAAATATAGCTGGAAATGAGCTGAAGCCGCAAAGCTTCTATTCAGAGTTCGGGCTCAGGGGATCGAGTGTCTCAGTACAGGCCAAACCGTATTAATAACTTCTGTTATAAAGTAAAAAAGAGAAGCCTATCTTTTACTGAAAGAAAGAAATATTTTCTTGGTAAGAGCTCGATTCTGTATATCATTATACAAATAATCAGCCAATCACAGACCTGAAGGTTACAGCCACAATTTTCAAACCTGGCTGCCTAAAGTTAGGCACCTAACCTTCAACATTTTGACCTAAACAATATCCTGTCACAAATAGCACAAACACTCCTATGGGTCCAATCCTGGCCCCACAGAAGTCAATGGGAGTTTTTCCCTTAACTTCATGGAGCCAGGATTTCATCCTCTATGTCCTGTCCCATTGCTCTAGTCCCATCTAGGCCAGTCTCTTGAATGACTATTCATATGAAAAAAGCTGCCCCCATTAAAAGTATTCTGCACTATACCTTTGCAAAACACAATACGCTCCATCAGAAAGGAGGAAAATTTAGTAAGAGAAATTATCTGCTGGTGTCAGTGGGCATAATTTCAATGATCTCAATGGAGTTTTGTTTATTTACACCATCAGAGAATTTGGCCCATTAATTGTTTAATTATTGTTATATTTTTAATTATTGTTTGGCCCATTAATTGTTTAATTGTTATATTTTTATATATAACTGTAGTCATATCCATTGCTTTGTCACATGATAAACAAATTTAATTTGGAGATTGCTTAAAGACCCCATTTTAGCTTAGTTGATTACTCAACCTCAGCAGTCATTTATTCATCCAGTACTACAAAGTAAGAGAGATTATCCCTTACTTAGGTGACTTTTATGCTTATAACATCTTCTTCTAGCCTAGATCTTCATTACGTTATTTTTTCTGTAACCTTCTTGACTCGGCTTTCATGTTTCCTTACGAAGTCTAACACTTTTCCCTACTGAATTGTTGATCCATCTAGTTATGGCCTAATCATTCTGAATATTTTTAAATGTTTTTCAGAAAATCATTTGGAACCTATGCATTCAAAAATGTTGAAACTCAAAAATTGCTAAAAAATTAATGAATATTTGGGCAGTTCTTCTAGGGCCTGATGATCCAGTACCCATTGAAATTAACATTATTCCATGCATATAATTTACACACATACATACAAATGCTCAGTGTTATCTCATGTAATTGTGGAAATTTCAGAAATGACCCCTGTTAGACATCCAACCAGCTATCTATGCATGCAGTGTGTGCATAAAATTTGGAAAATCTGGGTATTCAGATTTCAGAAGAAAAAAAGAATGTTAACATTTCTCTCTTTATTATCTAAAAATACCCAAAGTCTTTGCAACTATAAAGGGAATAAGTTGCTCAACCACATTTTTACTGAGTAAAAGAATGATTTGCATGTGATCTCTCTATTTAGAGCAAAGGATGCACTTTCTTATTGGAATATAAACATCCCCAAAAGTATATAATAATACTTAATCTCCTATTAGTGACTAGAAAATAATACCATGTGAGTAGGCTGACAGTTGAATACAACATGCTAAACATCTTTCCTCCTGTGTCAAGTACTCAATGATCAGTCTTATCTATTAATTACAGATCATCTTGTAGGTAGGAAACTGTACCAATCATAGACTCCACTGAAACCAAAAGGGTTTCAAGGTTCCTAAAGTTAAAATCACAAATTGCTTCCCTTCTTGACACGATTTAATGCATTCTCATTGTTAGTATTGCAAAGGATAGTTGAGGAAATTATTTGCCTGGGCTGCCAAAATGGTGAGACATCAGATGCATTCTTGATCAAGATAATTGGATGGTTTCTATCATGAAAATGTCCCATCTTTGGAGAAGATACTTCAGTCTTGCTGGTGGAGCTGTTAAGGTCTAAGGGCCAAATTCTCATCTCCTGCATAAAGTCTGAGTAAATGGAGTTTTAAGGGATAGAATCTTACCAAGATTCTAGTCCAAATCCAGGGTGAAGCATAGTTGTACAGCACCTTCATAGTCACTACCACAACCTCCGGTAACTGGGATGTAGTAGCTGCTGTGGTTTGCTACAAAGGTTTTTGCCAGTGGATACAACTAGTGGGATGCACCCACCAGTCGTTCCCCCACCCCTCCATGGATTATCTTCAAACACTTTCCTTATCTGAAGAGGGTTTCCATGAAGCACAGCTCTGTGCTGTACAGTGTGCAGAACTCTCCTGCTGGCCCTCTTTATGGCTTGTTCCCTCTCCATACATCCAAGCCACAAGAGGTTGCTGCTTTTAGGATCTTGTCTTCCCATGCAAGGAGTAAGGGATGGGGCAGGATGTGCCACAGAAATCAAGACACATTTTCATCCACTTATAACTTAAGCAGTATCACCAGGGCATATCCATGACAAAAGAGAGCAGAAAGGAGCAAAGCAAATATGCTCCTTAATTGTGCTGTGGACTGTTTCTACGGTAAGACTTCTCTCCAACCCACTGCAGTAAAGGAATTGATGGGTATAGGGCAGTTAGAACAGGCAGTTGCATGGAGTAACAATATTTTAGGGACAGAACAATGTTTAGTTACTGAGTAACCATTTAGTTACTGAGTAACCATGGAGGGATAGAATCCCAGATTGCCCCGGCTTCAAAACCTCTAGAGCCAGCACTGGACATGTAACAAACGCTGCAGATGTCTCAGCAGTAGGAATATCTACAGCTGTGTACAGTGGACTTATAGATGCTTGATTTTGTTTGATTGAGATTGTTGATCAGAGGGAATCAAAAGTAATATCTCACACATACTAATATCTTCCTCCTCAGCAGGTTTAATGCTTGAGCTGCTGCCAATGCCCTTGTAGCCCTTAATAAATAGTTATTGCCGTTTATTCTTCTCCTCAAAGGGGAGGGGAGGTTGCTTTCACAAAAGTGTTGATTACTTATTTTTGGTTCTGCAGCAGCTTTTGGGCTAAATCTTTCACTTCTTTTGAGAGGGTAGGAGAAAGAGCCAGGCTCTGACTGGAGTGGGCTTATTCATTACTGTCACTGCTGATTCACTCAAGTCAGTGGTGTTCAACCTTTTTTCGTTTGTGGAACCCTCAACATTTTGAATGGAGGTGTGGAGCCTTTGGAAATCTTAGACATAGTCTGTGGACCCCCAGGGGTCCATGAACCACAGGTTGAAAACCACTGTTCCATGGCAACAACAACCTTTCAGGGACCCCTAAGACACAGTCAGCAGACCCACAAGGGTGTGCAGACCACAGGTTGAAAACCACCAGCTTAGGCTATCAACTGCTAGAACACTGGTGGACAAGACTTGTAGTTGATGTCTGGGTGAATATGTGTCAAGATGGCTTCATGATTCACAGAGCAAAGATTGTAAATAAACCTTAACACCTCTACTGAGGGATTGCAATCAAGCCGTGCTTCAGGTTGCATATATGGCAATTCATTATTCATGAAAGGCTAAATCTAGTCCCCTCTTCTGCGGCCAACCACTGATTCAGAGATTCGAGTGCACTGCCCAACTAATTAGCATTGTAATGTCTGCGAATTCTATAACTGATCCAAAGCCCATTGAAATCCACTGAGTTCAGTAGAGTTTGAATCAGGCCCTGAGTGAACAATAAGAAAAAGAAGCACTTGCTTAACCAAGTCATTTGATTTAAATGAAGGTGCATGATGGCTCATTGCGTGTCTGGAGATATAGAAGACATATAGGTCATTATCACATACTAGAGAACAAAGTGGCTGCTGGGATTGCTGCAGACATCTTCTGCAAATCATGGCCCCAATCCAAAGCCCATTGAAATCTAGAGGACTTTTGCTATTAACTTCAATAGGAGCAGGATCAACCCCCTTTTGATTAAGTTCCCTTGCAATGTGCCATAACTAATCACAGTTCTTCAGCACTCCATTTCTAAAGGTATTCCTAAGGAATAGCAGGAAGACAGTCATTTATCACTTCCTCTTGGTCCAACTTGTTCTGACTCACCTAGGTAGAGGCTTGAGAAATGACAGTTGACAATGCGTGTGTGTGTGTCTGTGTGTGTGTATAAAATAGGTCTGTAGTAATAGAAATGTGACCGATAAAGCAGTATTGATATAGTGTTGGAACATGTATGTATTACTTGATAATACTTTGCATACAGTCTATTAAACAAAATAAAAACAGACTAAAATAATTTCTCAGGAATATAACGTAAATTTAACAATTTGTCTCTGAATAATTTAATTTGCCATTTTAAGCCTTTAGAGTTATAGTCTATTTATAATTGGAGCCACAGTCTGCATGTATTTTAAATGCAAAGAGAGGTTCCAACAGCCAAGTTATTATATTACTCGAGAGTTTAATTAATAACACACTAATTGTAGAAGCTAACATCAAGAGTCACACCATATTGTTTCCATTACATTTTGAAACTGTTTGAAGTGATTTGGTAATTAAAAAAAAACTTCTGAGTAGAGTGTTATCGTCTCATGAAGATGTTATACATTCTCTTACTTTTCAAGCTGTAGGATTCCTATCCAGATTCAGTACTGAAACACACTCTCAGCTCTTCATTGTATTGTATATTCCTATATATATATATATTTGTTAAGCTTCAATTGTTACATTAAAGCTTCACTATCACTTTATAAAATAAAAATAAATGAATAAAAATACAATTAAAAATATTTACTAGGACATTGTGGTTAAAAATGTAAATGTGTAAATGTTACAAAATTGTTACAAAATGCTCATTGAAGGTTGATTATAAATATTATTTAATTTACAGATAGTTTCTAAACTTTAGCTCTAAGACCTCCATTCAGGATGATCTGCTGAAACCAGCCATTGAATTAGAATGAAACAAATATAAAATTCAGAAACTATCAAAGATCATATGAAATCAACAGAGCACTAGGAAGAAGGTCTGAGACACCATGCCCACAAGGTAGCATGGTATATCGTTAAGGATATGGGCCAGACTCAGCCCCTCTGCTACCTATACACACACACACAAATGTGAAGCATGTGATATATATTGGGGTGTATGTAATTAGGTGCATCCCAACATCTTCCCTCATTGGAACCATCATGCTCTGCACTAGAAGGCTGGTTCTAGTGCATAGAATGGCCAGCACAGGGCCGGCTCCAGGGTTTTTGCCGCCCCAAGCAGTGGGAAAAAAAAAAAAAAAAGCCGCGATTGCGATCGGTGGCAGCTCCACCACCTTCTTCGGCGGCAATTTGGCGGCAGGTCCTTTCCTCCGAGAGGAACAGGGACCCTCCGACGAATTGCCGCCGAAGAGCCCAACATGCCGCCCCTTCCCCTTGGCCGCCCCAAGCACCTGCTTGCTCAGCTGGTGCCTGGAGCCGGCCCTGGGCCAGCAGCCGTCTATCCCCCACCTCCTTTGTGACCATATTGCATACCAGCAGGATTTTGTCCTGAGCTGCTGTGCTGACTCCAGAATTTCCACTCTTATAAATTCCCTGTCAACTGATAAAAAGATTTTTTCCCTTCTGTGTTTTGGAATAAACACCATGATAACTGAATGAGATATTAGTGGCAATGAAAATTAATAAATACAATGGAAATCTGAGAGCACTGTAAAATCAACAATAAAATATTATGCTTGTATCTTATTACTGACTCTAGTGAAATGGGAACGTGGATTAAGTTTTTAAAATTGCAAATTTCATTAAAAATTTGATACCATAATAAGTTCTTACATTATATTAGCAAACATCAAATTCAATAAAACTACACATGCAAGCCCACTAATAAGGTTCAGAATCTAGAAATGCAATATTTTGGAAAGCTGCAAATCTGATAGGATGTGGCTGTAATATATAAGAAAATTAGCTATAAGTCTAGTACAGTAGATTGTAATATTTCATGGTGCCCTTTAAATCATGCTCTAACGGTGTAATTTTCCAAACTTTCAAGTGAAGTACCATTTAACAATTACAGAGTGCTTCACATGTACAAAATCCTTTCAGAAACTTTGTCTCAGAAACTAAGTAACATCACTATAAATACAGAGAAACTGAGACTCCTCTTGAGCTGCTGCTCACAAACAGGGAAGAATTGGTAGGGGAAGTAGAAGTGGACGGCAGTGACCATGAGATGATCCAATTCAGGATCCTGACAAAAAGAAGAAAGGAGAGCAGCAGAATATGGACCCTGGACTTCAGAAAAGCAGACTTTGACTCCCCAGGGAACTGATGGGCAGGACCCTGGGAGGCTAACATGAGGAGGAAAGGAGTCCAGGAGAGCTGGCTGTATTTTAAAGAAGCCTTATTGAGGGCACAGGAACAAACCATCCCAATGTGCAGAAAGAACAACAAATGTGGCAGGTGAACAGAGCTTAACAGAGAAATCTTTGGTGAGTTTAAACACAAAAAGGAAGCTTACAAGAAGTGGAAACTTGGACAGATGACTAGGGAGGAGTATAAAAATGCTGCTCAAGCATGCAAGGGTGTAATTAGGAAGGCCAAAGCACAATTGAAGTTGCAGCTAGCAAGGGATGTGAAGGGTTACAAGAAGGATTTCTACAGGTACGTTAGCAACAAGAAGAAGGTCAGTGAAAGTGTGGGACCCTTACTGAATGGGGGAGGCAACCTAGTGACAGATGATGTGGAAAAAGCTGAAGTACTCAATGCTTTTTTCCCTCGGGTTCACAAACAAGGTCAGCTCCCAGACAGCTGCACTGGGCAGCACAGTATGGGGAGGAGGTGAGCAGCTCCCAGTGGTGAAAGAACAGGTTAAGGACTATTTAGAAAAATTGGACTTGCACAAGTCCACGGGTCCAGATCTAATGCATCCAAGGGTGCTGGGGGAGTTGGCTGATGTGATTGCAGAGCCATTAGCCATTATCTTTGAAAATTCATGGCGATTGGGGGGGGGGGGTCCAGAATGATTGGGAAAAGGCTAATGTAGTGCCCATCTTTAAAAAAGAGAAGAAAGAGAATCTGGGGAACTACAGTGAGCCTCACCTCAGTCCCTGGAAAAATCATGGCGCACATCCTCAAGGAATCCATTTTGAAGCACTTGGAGGAGAGGAAGGTCTTCAGGAACAGTCAACATGGATTCACCAAGGACAAGTCATGCCTGACAAACCTGACTGCCTTCTGTGATGAGTTAACTGGCTCTGTGGATGTGGGGAAAGCGGTAGACATTATATACTTTGACTTTAGCAAAGCTTTTGATACGGTCTCCCACAGTATTCTTGCTGGAAAGTTAAAAAAGTATGGATTGGATGAATGGACTATAAAAAAGAGAAGAAGGAGAATCTGGGGAACTACAGTGAGCCTCACCTCAGTCCCTGGAAAAGATGGATAGAAAGCTGGCTAGATAGTCTGGCTCAACGGATAGTGATCAACGGCTCCATGTCTAGTTCTTTCTATGATTCTATGATAGTTGGCAGTCAGTATCAAGCAGAATTCCCCAGGGGTCAGTCCTGGGGCCGGTTTTGTTCAACATCTTCATTAATGATCTGGATGATGAGATGGATTTCACTCTCAGCATGTTCACAGATGATACTAAGATGTGGGGAGAGGTAGATCTGCTGTAGGGCAAAGATAGTGTTCAGAGTGACCTAGACAAATTGGAGAATTGGGTCAAAATAAATTTGATGAGGTTCAACAAGGACAAGTGCAGAGTCCTGTACGTAGGACGGAAGAATCCCATTCACTGCTACAGGCTGGGGACCGACTGGCTAAGCAGCTGTTCTGCAGAAAAGGACCTGGAGATTACAGTGGACAAGAAGCTGGATATGAGTCAACAGTGTGCCCTTGTTTCCAAGAAGGCTAATGGCACATTGGACTGCATTAGTAGGAGCATTGCCAGCAGATTGAGGGAAGTGATTATTCCCCTCTATTTGCCACTGGTGAGGCCATATATGGAGTATTGCATCCAGTATTGCATCCTACTACAGAAAGGATGTGGACAAATTGGAGAGTCCAGCTGAGGGCAACAAAAATGATTAGGGAGCTGGGGCACATGACTTACGAGGAGAGGCTGAGGGAACTGGGCTTATTTAGTATTCAGAAGAGAAGAGTGAGGGGGGATTTGATAGCAGCCTTCAACTACCTGAAGGGGGGGGTTCCAAAGAGGATGGAGTTAGGCTGTTCTCAGTGGTGGCAGATGACAGAACAAGAAGCAATGGTCTCAAGTTGCAGTGTGGGAGGTCTAGGTTGGCTCTTAGGTAAAACTATTTCACTAGGAGGGTGGTGAAGCACTGGAATGAGTTACCTAGGGAGGTGATGGAATCTCCCTCCTTAGAGGTTTTTAAGGCCCAGCTTGATAAAGCCCTGGCTGGGATGATTTAGTTGGGGTTGGTCCTGCTTTGAGCAGGGGGTTGGACTAGATGACCTCCTGAGGTCTCTTCCAACCCTAATCTTCTATGATTCTTCTATGATTCTATGCCCTCATTTAGAAAAGAATTCTGGGATGTTTTCTTCTTAACAAGGAGTCTAGTGGACCTGATTTGCAGAGCTTTTGAGCCCATATGGTTCCCATTAATAGCAAGTAAAATTGAGGGTGTTCAGCACATCTGAAAATTCTGCCCAGTTTGTATGAAGTCTCAAGTTTGTCACTCAAAAGTGGAGACACCCAAACTTAGTGGCTGAATTTTAAATGATTTGGCTTAAGCATTTATGATATTCTCATAAGCAAACTAGGGAAATGTGATCTCGATGAAATTACTATAAGGTGGGTGCATAACTGGTTGAAAGAACATACTCCAAGAGTAGTTATCAATTGTTTGCTGTCAAACTGGGAAGATGTATTTAATGGGGTCCTTCAGAGATTAATCCTAGGTCTGGTCTTATTCAATTCTTTCTCCACTCCATTAGTCAAATCATTAAATGAATGTGCTTACAAAAAAATTGCAGATGACACCAAGCTAGGAGGGGTTGCCAGCACTTTGGCTAACAGGATTAGATTTCAAAATGACCTTGGCAAATTGGAAAATTGGTCTGAAAGCAACAAGGCTTTGTGGCCTGCATCATGCAGGGAGTCAGATCAGATGATCATAATGGTCCTTCTGACCTTAAAGTCTATGAGATGAAATTCAAAAAAGCTAAGTGTAAAGTACTTCACTTTGGAAGGGAAAAATCAAATGTACAACTACAAAATGGAAAATAACTGGCTGCGCGTTAATACTCCTGAAAACAATCTGATTGCTATGGTGGATCACAGATTGAACATGTGTCAATAAGGTAATGCAGTTGCAAAAAAAGGCTAATTCTGTGGTGTATTAATATGAGTGTCATATTTAAGAGATGGGAGATAATTATCCTGATCTACTCAGCACTGGTGAGGCCTCAGCTGATTATTGTGTCCAGTTCTGAGCACCACACTTTAGGAAAGATGTGGACAAATTGGAGAGAGTCCACAGGAGAGCAACAAAAATGACAAAAGTTTTAGAAAAAGTGATCTCTGAGGACACGTTAAAAAGCTGGACATCTTTAGTCTTGAGAAAAGAAGACTGAGGGAGGACCTGATAACAGCTAAGGGTTGTTATACAGAGGACAGTGATCAATTGTTCTCAATGTCCACTGAAGATAGGACCAGAAGTAATGGGCTTAAACTGCAGCAAGGGAGTTTTAGGTTAGATATTGGGAAACCTTTCTACAAATTAAGGTAGATAAACTCTGGAACAGGCTTCCAAGGAATGTTGTGGAATCCCCATCCATGGAGGATTTTATGGGCAGGTTAGACAAACACCTGTCAGGGATGGTCTAGATTTAATTGGTCTTGTTTCAGTGCAGGGGGCTGGACTTGATAATTTCTTGAAGTCCCTTGCAATCTTATATTTCTATAATTCTCAGATTGACCTATTTGGGATAGGCAGCTGATGGGCTGAGGCCACTGCTTGTAATGTTGACCAGTATTATCTCATTGTTTCCTTGTGCTCCTCCCACTGTCTGTTTGTATCCACTTGTTATCTCTTCTTTTAAAGTTAGATTGTAAGCTCTTTGGGGCAGAGACCATCTTTTTGTTCTGTGTCTGTACAGCGCCTAGCACAATGGGGTCCTGGTCCATGTCCAGGGCTCCTAGGCATTACTGCAATACAAATGAATAACAGTTATAATAAATATTTATTTGTTTTCCATGTATAAACAATACAAATTTCCCATTTAGAGGCTCTGATTACCTTTCCAATTGTTTAAAATTACAAACTGAATACAGTTTAATCAGATCACCTATCAAATGGCAGCTCATTATTAAATACTAATACACCCCATTCATCTTTAAATCCATCTATTGTTCTTCAAGGCCAGGTGAAACAAAGAACCCTGAAGCATGTCCTCAGAATCAATAAATCCAAGCTATGTTGGATTGAGCAGGAAGTCATTCCAGAGCCCTAGGGCCCTTATGGAGAATGCTCTGACAGCCACTCCCTCTTCGTTATATGGTGCTTAGCATCAGCATCTCTATTCCTTGTAGCTGTGGCAGTGTATCATGAAAACAGAGGTAGTTTCTCAGGTAGGCTGGTTCTATGCTACATAGGACTAACTTAACCATAGATGTTTAATTCAGTCAAAGAGCCATGGGCTACAGTGCAGGACTTCCTCAATTCTAGTCCCATACTCAGGCTGCTCAACTAAGGGCATGCCTGCACTAGAGAGATTACAACGGCACAGCTGTATTGATGCAGCTGCACAGCTGTAAACTCCCTAGTGTAGCTGCTCTAAGCCGACAGGAGAGAGCTCTCCCATCAGCTTAACTACTCCAGCCTGCATGAGAGGCAGTAGCTATGTCGGTGGGAGAAGCTCTCCTGCCAACATAGCGCTGTCCATACTGGCACTTATGTTGCTCAGGGGGGGTGGTTTATTCCCCCTCCTGAGCGACATAAATTATGCAGATATAAGCTATAGTCTTACACATAGTCATAAATATACATAGTCTAAGAAAGCATTCAGTCTGCAAGCTGGCTCAGTTGGAATGACAGGGTGTAGCTTAAAGCAGAATCGGTCCAAGGAACCAGTTCAGCCACCAGTGAAATAGAGACATATTTAAACAGTGAACCATAATATTGCACCACAGTTCTGCACACAATATAAAAAGTATTTTGTGCAGCACTACAGGCTGGGAGAGGTTGCTTTTGCTTGTTTTGACCTATATTTAGTTGAACTGATAATTTAGCCAGGACACTGAGTCTATCATTTCTACTTTTCCATTAAATGCATAGGATCTCAATTTTACATCTGACCCAAAAGAAAGCATCTGCAGTAGCGCATGGCTTTCTAGCACTACACTGGGACAAAACTGATTCAGGTAGTAGATTGGCATCTATTCCACAATATCACTTCCTGCAGCATTGTTTTGTTGTTGTTGTTGTTGCCTTGAGGTCTCTCATCCAAGTAATGAACAGGCCTAACAATGGATTGGTTAGCTCTTGAGAATGATTACGCTTATAGTTCAAGATTAATATCATCAATCTGTACTGTGTCAGCACCTACAGTTTGCTAGGTACTGCCCTGAAGAGGTTATGGTTGATCTTAATAATCACACATTAAAGTTACAAACACATAGAAGTTTTTCTAAATTCAGGCAGAGTTTAATTCATGCTAATAAACTGAGAGAAGTTTAAGTCCAAACTAAAAACTAAATCATTTCAAAATTGACTTGCTAAGGGCACTACAGTTTCAAGTCACTACTATAATTTTGCTATGGACATTCATGTTTGACTTGAGTTGTAACATAGTTGTCCTTCCCTGAGGGCCTCTCCTACAAGTGCAAGAGGGAGCACACTTTGCATAAGTGAAGAAGTTTGGACCTACAAATCAGTATTTTTTTTTATCTTCCTTTCAGCTGAAAATATATTACAAAGAGTAGGATACGTCAACCAGTCAAAACCCTCTATAGGAGATGTGTGGTTTTCAGTATAGATAGTTTAAAAAATTAGTATGTTTCATTTATTTTTTTCCTGACACATTTCAGCATTGTTTCCTTTTTGAGACAGTGTTAACAAGTACAGTACAGTAGATCTCACTGAATGCTGGTTGCACTGGGAAGCCTGGCACACCTTAAAGCATCTTGAACCTCTCAACAAAATGTTAACTTAAAATCTGGCTATTGACTTTAGGGGAACAAGTCTGAACTTCAGCAGTGATGGGTTCAAGCTAAATGGTTCAGATCCAGATTTGGAATTCAAACACTCAAAGTTTGAGATGGTTTGGCTGTCTGGTCTTGATTTAATCTACTATAAAGAAGGGAGCTTTTTGCAAACTTTGAATCCAGAACTGAGTTTGGATTTCTATCTGTCTTATATTTCTTATCTATATGGCTCCCATCACTATAATATCTGAGATCCTAATTTTGGAAGTGTTTAGGTCTAGAGCTTTAGTTTGAAATCATTTACACATTAATAAATCAGTTAATTTTTTTCAGCCCCTGGTAATTTAAACGCTAAATCCTACTTACTTTGATTTTCTTATACCATCAGTTGTGTGAAAAAATATTTTAATATATTAGTCAATATTTTTTTTAATTGTCAATGACCTGATTTTTGCTTTTTTGCTTTCTTGCTTTTAATGAGTAATAATAAAAGTAGATTTTAGCTCACTGCATGGCCTGGAGTCCTGAGTCCTCTACCTTGGATTATACAGAATAATAGTTAATCTGAGCTCTTTATTAAAAAGTCAGTGTTCTGATAAAACCTCTCAGAGTTATTGGAACTTTGTTTAACTTGCTTTCCAGGTAACCAATAGTCCCTATAGTCTCTCATTTTCACCCTATAAATAAAGCAAATTAATGAAATAAGCTGAATCCATACTTTATAACCCATATGTGCATTTTAAAAGCTAGCAGAAAATAAAACTATAGCAAATTATATTGTGCACCCAACAATGTAGCAGTTAGTTGACCACTGATAAGAGAAAACCATGAAAATTGGAGAAATGACAAGTTGAGACCATCAGCTCCCAGAACAAGTTTATTCCTTAGTCCCAACTGGAATACATTTGAAGCGCTCTCTGCTCTCAGTTACTTGCTGGCAAAACCTTGGCTCACACCGTAATTGGAATAATTTTACGTAGACTCAATGGGCAAAAGCAAGCTCTTGTCACACAGTCAGATGTCAAAATCCTGTGGTGAAACTTTTCCCCTGCATCTTAGTGCTGAGGCTGTTGGCAGAGCAGAGCACAGGGATGTATTCATGCCAGCAGTAGCCTATCCGTAATCGAAACAAATGTGAGTCTTGCCAGTTCCACCAGAATCAACTTAGCATGCTAATAAAAGCAGAGGCATTTTATAGCTGTTTTCATTTAATTTGTCGTTGATTATTGTTATGGAGAATTATCCTTTTAGGTAGCAAGCTCTTTGGGGCTGTGTCTGTGTCTTCCCCTGTATAAGGGCTTGTCTACACTAGCAAAGTTAACGTGGCTTGTGTAGTCGCAGCACAGTGCTGGGAGAGAGCTCTCCCAGTGCTCTAAAAAAAACACCTCCACCTCCACGAGGGGTATAGCTACCAGCGCGGGGAGCGTGGCTCCCACTGTTTATACTGGCATGCTACAGCGCTGAAACTTGCAGCACTCGGGGGGGTGGAGGGGGTTTCACACCCCTGAGCGAGAAAGTTGCAGCACTGTAAAGTGCCAGTATAGACAAGCCCTCAGTCTAGGCAGTGCTAAGCATAGCTTGCATGCTATCCTAATGCCAATAACAAATGAAGAAAAATAAGGAAGATGGGTATATAATACACTGACTAAAAGTGTCGGCATTTCCTCTGCAAATTGTGGGATAGAGGCATCAGACCAGTGGAAAGCAATGCTTCAGTTTTGCAGCACAGCTACATTATTAGTTTGTCTTCCAGGGAAATAGTCTGTTTCTTTTACCACTCATTCGCTTCTACTGCCTCTTGTGGAAAAATCCAACAGCACTGGGCAGAGACTGATAACTTTTCTACAGGATTTTTAAACCAACCCACAGCAATCTATAACAAAGATAAAATGCTCTATTAAAAATTCAGTAAATTGGTTTAGAAATGTTATGGGAGGGTGATCATACTCTATCACCATCTGTGATTTTTTCTGAGTAATTCCTATGAAATAAAATTTTATTAATTTTTAATAGAATCCTATTGGTTTCCCCCATGTTAAATTCTATAGGACCTTGCCATAAGGGATATTTCCTCACTTTCAGGTTAAACCCGGAAAGTGCTAAATGCCCACCTCCTAAACTCGATTTAACGTTGCTGATTAGCAGGCCATTAAAAGGCAGACACACACACAGGGGAATAGCCAGCTCCCATCCCCCCTCTTTCCCTTTCTAAGGCAGAGTGTGTGACCTCTGTGTTGCACCTTGCTTCTCTAGCTCAGGGCTAGGAACCTGAGTCCACTGCCAACCCAGTCTCTCAGCTCATAGCACAATGTGTTCTTGCTGCTGATTGCCGCTCCACTGGACAGCAGTCTACCAAGGCTCCTGAGTGGGAGCAGCAAAGTCTCCTTCTATCTGGGTTTTTTCTTAAAGTGATTTTATTTCCTCTACATCTGATTAGTCTCTAAGAGAAGCATTTGAAATATTTAACTTACCCCCCTAGAATCAAGAGACCATCTAGCTATGTATAGTACAGGTTTGTAGAGGACTTAAGTACATTTATTTTGTTTTGGCTAAGTAGTCCTAAAGCACATTCATGCAACATACCTTTCAGCAGTGCTTTAAAATAAACTATACAAATCTCTTAACGTAGATTAGTTCAATTCTCTCTCTCTATCTCATTAATTGCTTACAACATTTCTTATTCAAGAGCATTGTGGATACATTCTATGTGATAAGTTCTGGTCTTCTATGTGTTAACATTGGTATGGTGCTATCCACATCAAGAACTTGTTAAATCAGCACTTTCCAAATCAGCAGTATAGTTCAGTCTGAACCTTCAAAAGCTCTTGATTCTTCTCCAAGTTCTCCATAGTACCAACATTTTGATTTATTTTATTTTTGATATATTTATGGCCTGTGTTTATGGGGGACATCTTCCTTTTTCACTTCTAAACACTTCACTGCTATATAATGCAGCATGATTGACAGTCTCTATCCAAAAATGGTAAGGATGCTGTAGGTCAGAATTTAAGTGCTTTGGCAGAATTGTGAGAAGCCTGCACAGATTCTGCCCTTTGTGCAGTTGAGCCAAATCCCACTGAAGTGAATGGAACACTCGTATTAGTGGGCTTTGGATCATCACACTGATGATGCTTAAATCTAGATGGCACAATTGATCCTTAACACTTGATACACCAGACTTGTTAAAAGGTCTTAACAACTCTGCTTCTAAAATGTCTGGTCAAGATATTCAAAAGTGACTAGGGATTTTGGGTGCCTCAATTTAAGACTGAAAGACTTTAAAGTCAGAAGGGACAATCATGATCATCTAGTTGACTTCCTGCAGATCTCAGGCCATGGAGCCTCACCCACCCACTCCAGTAAAGACACGGTAAAAGAAGCTCAATTTCAGAAAGTGTTGATCACCTCCCTTGTGTAAAACAGGCCCCTGGAAGATGTCTCAACTTGGGTGTCCAAAATCACTAGACATTTTTAGTATCTTGATCTCTGTTCTCTTTATGTGTACCTTTCCCCCTGCTGTCAGCACTTAATTGTGAGAAGGTTGTGTTGTAGCCAAACAGATCTTCTTTTCCCTATCTCTGTCTCTCCTTCACCAGCTGGCAGAATCCCTGGGGCGATGATGGAGACTTGTGTTGCCTTAAAAATATATTTCTATTAATACCCATTAAAACTAAAACCGATGTTGCATAAACGGAGCATACAATGGACTATCTCTGAACACGTCATTTGTTTCCACTCATTATAGATGACCTTTCATAACTCACTTGTGGCTTGGCTTTGCTCTACCACTTATGAGGTCATCAATAACGTGCAAAAGTAAATGATGTGTGGCTTCCAACATCATCTGCTGGATCTATGATCGCTGTTTATATTTCTTAGTTGCTGTATTCATATTTTCTATTGTACTTAAGCAAACATGTTTAGTACAATAGAAAACTAGAGTATTCTCATCTACTTTGCAAAAATTAAAAAAAAATCCCAAAGCATCAACATGATTTTGGAAGCTTGGGATAAAAGCTGCAGGTGCAACTTTTAGAAAGGAAAGCATTAGAGACTGTGCGCTTAATACTGTTCACTTTGGACTAGATTGTAGAGTTACCACAAGCATTGAATAAAGGGTAGAGTGTATTTAGGCTGCCCCAGGAGTGGACCAGGGGCAAAAATGTGACTCACTCACAATTCAGTCTCTGCTCCCACACTGCTCCAAGAGGGTAATAAACTGTGCTAGCGCTATACCAGCTACATCTTACGTTCCTACTCCACACCAGCTCAGCTGAGTTGGCCAGTGCCTTGGTTCCAGCCATTCCTCTCACCATTCCATTCCCCACCATACCACCTGTTCTCCCCACCACACATCAATCAGCAACATGGGAAGCCTGCACAGGGGAGAAAGGGGTTATTTATAGGTGTGTAAAGTGGATTAAATTGCACCCCTATCTAGCAGAAAGAAAACATTCCCATGATTAAAGTAATTACTGAATGAAGTTTTATGGCCCGTGTTTATGGAGGAAGTCAGATTGGAGCATCACAGATTTAAAATCTTCTGGCATTAACACTTATGAACTTTCCAAATATGTGAAGACTGGAAATAATTTACCATTCTCAAATTAAAATCATCATCACAATTTCTTTCTTCTCATTGTGAAGTTTTGGACATCGTGTACACTTTTCTTTTAGTGTTGCTGCATGAACAAAACTCACAGCTATGTCTGCCAATTATGCTTAGTTTCTGCAAGTCAGTTTAAAATCCATTGTTTTTCTGTATTTCTCAGGAAAAGAGAAAATGCACACACATACACATGTGCACGTATGTGCATGCACGCACACACACATACACACACACACACAGAGTCCTGTGTTTGCACCATTGAGTTCTCTGTCCCAATTACCACTGTCTGAATTGGCCACAAGCCATTTCTACTCCATTGCAACAGAAGTGAGATTTTTAATCGTTACACTGGCAACAAATATTTATTTCACTTTGAACTGTGACATTTCAATTCAAAGCGGAAATATTTGGGTGTCAAACTGAACCTGAACTATTTAGTTGAGTAACCTTTACTTTCTCTTAACTTTTAAAAGCAATGTTTATTTCAGAAAGTCCAGAGTTTCCCTGTTATACAGTTTTTCATAAAGCCAAGTTTCCCACTGGATGCGTTAATCATGTGCTTTACATCTTGTCATATCACATAACATTTTGAGTTTGACTTAACCTGGTGTGATATGTCACAATCCTGCAGTATGTGTGCCCCAGGGAACTTTAAATCAGTTTGCTGAAAAACACAAGAATCCACAGTGAGTTGGGTTTTCATTGAGTGTGTGTGTGTGTATGTGTGTTAGGGTGACCAGACAGCAAGCGTGAAAAATCGGGATGGGGGTGGGGGGTAATAGGAGCCCATATTAAAAAAAGCCCCAAATATCGGGACTATCCCTATAAAATCAGCACATCTGGCCACCCTAGTGTCTGTGTGTGTATATATAAACATACACCACTTTACCAGTACAAAAAATTTAGATCACACACATGGTACTTTGGAATTTGAAAGTCGTTAGCAAGAAAAATTACTAACTTTCAGTGTGTATTTTCTAACTGCTGTATCTGCTAATTCAGTATTTGGGATCCTTTACAAATCAGTACATCTGTATTATGTTTGTAATGCTGTTACTAAATATAGGAATTGAACTGATTTTTATATGCAGCTGAAAAACTTCATTGTCACTGGCATTAGGGACCTTACTGAGACTGTTGTACTGTATACTGCCCAGTTCCGCTTGATTTAGAAGTGAGAGAGAACTGTGGACCCGTGGTTAAAGCACAGACCTGCGAGTCAGGAAGGTCCTGCATAGAGCTAGGTGAAGAATTTGCAAGCAACATATCCCTTCATTCTGTTCACAAATTCCCCAAGGAACAGTGCCTTTTTCATCCATTTGTTAGTTTATTTGAAACTGTCCTGCAATAGTTTTGTGCAGCCAAATTTCAGCCCATGAAATTTTGAGTACTGAATATTTGCACTGTGAAATTGGTCGTTTCTATTGAAGATATAGGTTCTGTTTTTTTAATTTGATGAACTACACTTTGAGTTACTTCTGCCTCTGTCCAGGATTCAGAATTCAGTGAATCTCAGCTACAGGCCCAAATTCTTCTTTCTTTGAACAAAACTGGCAAAACTGGGTTTGCATCATCATTATCATCATGGCAAATCCCAAAGGCATGGCCTCCTTGCAGATTGAGCACCATCCGGATCGAACTCTGGCTAGGTGCTTCAGGTGGTCTGGCAACTGGGTTTGCATGAATGTGTACAAAAAATGGTGGGACCATGGTAAAAATTAAACTATATTTAAAGAAGCCAATATGTTCAAAAAATTTTCACCCTTCTCTCTCAGGTGCAGTCTTGAATTCTAATGCTGGCTCTCACTCCTTTGGTAGCCTTGCAAAACTCATTTAACTAATAGTTTGATTACCAATCTGTAAAATGGGGATAATCGTATTTACCTTCTTCACAGGGATATTTTGAAAATGAATTAATTAGAACACGTTTGAGGATTCCATTGACCATGGAAAGCTCCAATTGCTAAATATTATTGTTCTTAATGAAAAACATACCTACCTGGGCTATATTATTTTTCTTTGGATCTTATTTTTTCTTTATAAGGCTAGATGTATGATCATGTGCAATAACAATTAAAAAAAAGACTAATCAGACAACATACTGTATAAGCATGTGGCCAGGTTTAACAGTACACATTTTGACACACATGTAAATACGGGCAAAGGAAAACAAACCTGTCTTTTTCACTGTATATGATAGATAGACAAATTCTAAAGGGAAATGACACATTTTGTTATTCATTAACATCCAATGATCCTTTCACGCAACACCCTGGAGGCTGAATGCAGTGACAGCACAAAAAGGTATACACCCACCAGTACTTGGCATCAAGCACGGAAGCAGTTTGCCGGAAAAAGAGTTGGCATATATTCCACAATACTATGTCTCATAGGTTTGTTGGATGGCAATTCATAGACGTGTCTGACCATTCGACAACATACCAAAATGTTGACATTTAACCACGTGTGCCTGCTGCCAATCATTCAAGTTTCCCCCACTTCCAGTTCTTATCCTGCTTTGCAAAGCTTTAGTCCACACTGGTACTTGGCATGTAGTGAATAGTGTATAAATACAGAATGTGTGTGAAGTGCAAGATAGAAATGCTGATTAGCAATGCAAACACAGGTCACAGTAGCATTTTATCTTGTACATTGGTGTGAGATGTTAGCAGCTATTAAGAAGATATTAAGGAATTATGCAGAAAATAGAATGGCATCCATAAAGTAATGTCACATTCTCCCTTTGACTGCTGATCTCACAATAGTGTAAACCAGGAATAACTACATTGCAAATAATGAAGTTACTCTTGTGTAAGTGATATTAGAATCAGGGCTTCTATTTTATTCCGATCTCCTCAAGATCAATTGAGTCTCCCATTGACTTTAATGGAAGTTAGATCAGGCCTACTATCTTCCACAAGACAAAGATCTAGAGAAGGCCAATAAAAATTGTTAGAACTCCAGTGAGAGTTGAGGGAAAGATCTTCCATAAAGGTACAGATTAAAAATAATTGGGGAATGTAGAGTGGAAAGATGAATGATGAAGAACAGAGCTAAGGTGTGTTCTGTGCTCCTATTTATCCTTTTCCCCAAATGTAAAAAACACCAGGGCCATAAATAATGGAATGACTACATATTCAATCCATGTGGATCAGGGCTGCAGAATGTTATTAATTCAAATAACTTAGTAAAGTGGAAGCAGAACTGGAAGAGCACAGTGTCTGAACAGGATAGTAGTGGGCATGCCAGTGGTGTGATGTAGGGAGGGACAGAGCTGTGAAGAGCCTTGAAAGTCAAGATAAGGAGGTTAAAGCTGATGTGGAAGGAACTTGTAAAGGGGCAGGGTGAAGGACACAATATGGCTGAGGTGGCAGGAAAGGAAGATGAGTTAATCTGAGACTTAATATAAGAAAGAGTTATTGGCATACATCACCCATACTTCACACAGTTTCTTCTGTATATTTTATTGCTCTCCAGCCAAGAACCCCAGTCCATACCCATCAGAGAACTATAGCTGATGCATACACTCTGTAAGGACAATGAAGAAATCTTACTAATGTGCAATTGCTGTGAACATAAAACCAAGCTAGTACATTGTTGTCAAACTGTATTCTGTTAAGGACAGATAATTCATTGTGTGTCACGTGTAGCTCACTAAGGGCCAAATTTTCAGCCCTGGGATACTTTATTTGCTCAGTTTTGCAAGCACAATGGGTTGTAAGCTTATAATGGGATGCACGTCAGTTTTGTGTACATAACAATCAATTTCCATACACAAATCAGGCAGTTTGGTGTCAAAATATCCTGATTGCACAGCAAAGAAAATAGGTGTGAGGTTGCAGTATCGTTGGGGGAGCAATCAATTTTGGGCACAAAATTCAGCTTGCCAGATTGAAAACTGGCTTTCAAAATGTAGCCCTAAAAGTCTCTCCGACTGTACTATTCGTAGACAAGCTTCTATAGTTTCTCACATATAACATATGTATGTGTCCCCCTGCAGGGACTGACTTCCGGCTAAACAATTCAATGCTAGCACAAACTGGTCTGCTCTTAGAGGCAAGCTCTCTTTAAAAGAAATTTGCATTGACATTTGTGTTGCATTGTCTTTTGTGAGAAAAAAATATTGAAAGGGATTGATGAGCCACAACCGTTGTCAATCATAAATGACATCATTTTTGTGTAATATTTAGAAGATTAGTAACATCTGCTTTTTTAAATATGGTTAGTAGCAACCCCTCCAGCCTACTTCAACCATATGGGATGCCTTGTAAGCACAGCTAGGCACTGTATATAGCAAAATCTATGGTTAGAGAAGAAACATCCCTTTCAAATAATGGATTTTAAAAATAGGAACAACAAACTTTGCCCTCTTCCTAATTTGGTCAAAAAGAGCAAACTTGAAACCACATAGCTGAATGAAGATTGCTGTTAAAAAACATCATTACATTATTATTATTTATTGATGCATCTCTGTTCTGCAGAAAAATCCGTGTTGGACGACAAGAGCACCCAGGCAAAGTTAGTACAAAGAAGCATTCTGATTTTTAATGCAGCCTCCTTGTGTTTGTTTCTTGGTGATTGGCAAACTGATTCTCATAACCATGAATAAAAGCTTGAGTACATGCTTCAGAAATACAGATTGCCCAGTCTATACACATTCCAATCACCAGTTTCTGCTTTCAGTTTCAGGGATGCAAATCCACAGGCACACTGTTAATCTCAGTAGACTTCCTCTGGGTTTACAGTGTTGGGGAGTTAAGCAGCAGAATCCGGTCCCAATGCTTTAAAAGAATAATGAAAATGAGCACATGCAGAATGAATGCATCTCAAGTGTATATGTGTATATATAAAATATTAGCAGCCTGCCATCATCATTTTAAGTGAGTTATGGGACAGGGGACAAGGGAGGCTGTTGTACCCCCAAAACCAAACCCCAGACTTGTAATAGCCCCTTGCCAGCCAGTGCTGTGGGTGTCTTCCCTGGGGTCCGCTGTGAGGTGGGTTGGGTCAGGAGTCCAAACTGCCACATCCCCTTTCCCCTCTGACAGGACTGGAAGCAGTATCAGCAGTCTCGGCCAGAACTGAGCTCAGAACAAGCCAGGCCCTGATCCCTGCCCCGAGCCAACCATTAGTGCGACACACACACACCCGGCCTGCCGCCACACCCTACTTCTCGGGATAGAACTGGCCCGCTTCCTCCCTGCTCCCCTTCAGTATGAAACTGGTCTGCTAACTCCCCATGAACAGCTGTGGCCTCACCAGAGAGGCAGAAGTGGGGATCCTGATGCAATTTTGCCCTGAGATTGGCACCCATGACTACTGGTTCAGGCAATTTGAAAATAAATTAATAAAAGGATATGAATGCAGCTTCCTCGGGCTTGCTGAACATAGAGTCACTCCTTGTAGGTAATGTCTAGACTGTGAGCCGGGGTGTGATTCCCTAGTTCTTGTGCTCATACATTGAGCTAGCACCAGTATAAACAGCAGTGTAAGCATAGAGGACCAGTAGCAGCTGTGGAAGCATGGGTGAGTCGTGCTGAGTACATAACAATGATCTCATGCAGGTTTGTACTTGGCATGACTCAGTCTTGCCTCCACTGCTGCTACTGGTGCTCCTGCAGCTACACTGCTATTTATACTCACGCTAGCGTGACGAGAGATTGCACAAGTATTTGTACACAAACAGGGGAATCAAACCCCTCACTCGTAGTCTTGATGTAGCCTTAGACCTTAATGCAGAACTACAGAGTTTTTAAATAAGACCCAAAAGATGTGACTTGGAGTTGTTTTCACTGAAGCTTCAGCTTTCACCTTAAGTATCTCTCCCCTTTACTTTAGTCTTGTCTCTACAGAGGTTACTGAACAATGTTAGCATAGGGTAATGAAATATGATTTTTTTTCCCAAGCTCATGTCTAAATCAGTCAGATCATGTCACTCACATGGAGCAAGGTATCTTGGAAATGGTCTTAAATTAGTATTAAATATACAGTTAAATGCATCTAAATACAGTCTACACTGTATATCCCTAATTTCCTTTCTTATATTTTATTGCTAGGTTGTGACCGAAGAGTCCGCTTCGTTAGTACCTATTACAGTTTTGATAAATTAACAGCAATTATATCTGCTAAAAATGGGCACATTTCCAAAACATCTGGTCAGAGCGGGTCATGACTGGCCCCTTCCTCTTCTCTGAGGAACAGTTGGGTCTGATGCAGTTCCAAGCATTAGAGTCCCCAAGGGAATGTTACTTTACCTAATGTACTGGCTGAATGGCACGCTTCACTTCCACAACACCTGCTTACAGACTTCTAGCTGCCACTCAAACCCAAGCCAGCAGAGCATGGGAAATTGGGAACAGTGGGAAAAACAAACACAAAATAACTTGGGAGAAGATGACATGGTGAATGGGAATATGAGACACTAAAAAACATAGACTCATAGTGAGGGAGGAAGTGACCAGCATTTAAAGACACAAATGTTGTTTGAGTAATAATGATTGATAATTGCCCTCTTTTTTACAAAGGCCAGGTGCACTATGGATTTCTTTTATGCCCGTGATTACCAGTATACTATAGTCCTGACACAGCACGAACCGTTTTCCTCTCCTAAAGAAATTAATTGTATATTACTTATAGCTGTTTTGCTAAAAATGCATCACATTGTACTCAGCGAGCATTAGCTAGAGTACAGATGTCTGGGATGGGCAAGGTATGGGTTTGGATCCAGGATTTCAGTATGAAGAGCTTATAATAATACAGTGATTACTTACTAGTTTTGCCTTAGATCAATAGATGGAGTCATGGTGTTGTCTGAAGTATTCCCTACACTAACTATAGGGCAGCAGTTCTCAAATGATCGTTGGCAGTACGGATGGTGGTCTGTGCAAAGCTAATTGATCACATGGTGTTACCTCTCCTTGTTTCCAGCTACGAAACTGCACACAAAAAGCAGATGGAAATACACTGAGGATGGGATTCTCACCAGTGTTCAGACTAACTCAGCTCCTAGCTGCATCAATGTGAGGTTTACCATTGACCTCAGCGGAGCAGAACTGGGCTAAGTCTGAGCACTTTAAAGAACCCCACCTAAGTACTATCCTAATGCTACTGTTCCAATTGAGTAATTGCTCACCTCAGTAGCCAAGTGGGACTTTCATGGGGCAGAGACACCCTCAGGTAGAGGGCGGGCTGGGATCATTCTTGGCTGAAACCAGCAGTGTTCTATGTGCCCCTTCTTTTCCACACCCTTTTCACATCTGGTTGGTGGTTTCACTGTTCTCCCCCACTACCTTGCCCCGCTAGCCCTTTCTCATGCTTCATGGCATGGAGAGGAAGGGGTGATGAGGGGATCACATGCTGCATCTAGGTACAGACTCTGGGGCTTGTCCTGCCAACTGGTCTGCCATTGAGTGGTGTAGGTGATGCAGGACCAGATGATTGGTTCCCATCTGGAGTGGAGGAAGAGGGGTGATACAGTTAGCTTCCCAGTCAGGATGGCCATTATAGACATCTTGTTTCAGAACCTCCCTTAAACTAGAATGCTATATCTCCTATGATAATGGTTTTGGAGTCTGGAAAGGACTTTTCCCAGGTTGGTGGATGTTAAATTGTAATGGCTGCAACTTTGGCAGGTTTCAGTATGGTTAGTGGGCTTAGATGGATATAGTTGAGGCTGCCTGGACATTGGTCTGAGGTATTCCCAATGTTCACGGAGTGGGGCTAAACCTATACATCTACCACAGCCACAGCTTGTAGCTTCTATCAAATAATTTCTTCTACCTCCTGCATGGAGGAGGGCTGAGGAATTGGGACTCTGGATTCTAGTCAAGGTCCCTTGTGAGTCCTGAGAATGCAGAAGGGTCATGGCCTTCACATTCACCCTCAAGTTTACAATACATTGGTGACAGTTGAGATTCTCACTGGAACCAGGGCCGGCTCCAGGGTTTTTGCCGCCCCCCAAAGCCATGATCGTGATCTGCGGCACTTCAGTGGGAGGTCCTTCACTCCAAGTTAGAGTGAGGTACCCTCCGCCGAATTGCCACCGAATAGCTGGACATGCCACCCCCCTCCAGAGTGGCCGCCCCAAGCACCTGTTTGCTAAGCTGGTGTCTGAAGCCAGCCCTGACTGGAACAACCCTGCCAGGTAGTTTACCTGAGTTTGGTATTACTTGTTAATGAAGTTGCAGCCTCTACATTAAACTACATCGTGGTGTCTCTATCTTGTTGTTCCTGTGCCCATGTTGTAGTTGTCCCAGGGATGTTAGGTATTCATAAATGGGAAGGTAGGCAGTAGCAAATGGGAAGGGAGGTCTCCCCAAATGATCTTTCCATTAAGATGTTGTACACACTATGAAAAAGTTTGTGAATCTATGCTGTGAGGAATACCTAAGGGTATGTCTACACTACGAAATTAGGTCGAATTTATAGAAGCCGGTTTTATAGAAATCAGTTGTATACAGCTGATTGTGTGTGTCCCCACATAAAATGCTCTAAGTGCATTAAGTCGGCGGACCGCGTCCACAGTACCGAGGCTAGCGTCGACTTCCAGAGCGTTGCACTGTGGGTAGCTATCCCACAGTTCCCGCAGTCTCCGCCGCCCATTGGAATTCTGGGTTGAGATCCCAATGCCTGAATGATGCAAAACAGTGTCACGGGGGGTTCTGGGTACATGTCGTCAGGCACCTTCCCTTCCATCAGAGCAACGGCAGACAATCGATTCGCGCCTTTTTACCTGGGTTACCTGTGCAGACAACATACCATGCCAAGCATGGAGCCCGCTCAGCTCAGCTCAGCTCACCGTCACCATATGTCCTCTGGGTGCCGGCAGACGTGGTACTGCATTGCTACACAGCAGCAGCTAATTGCCTTTTGACAGTAGATGGTGCAGTATGACTGGTAGCCTTCATCGGTGATCTGGGTGCTGGCAGACGTGGGGCTGGCAGACGTGGGGCTGCACTGCACACAGCAGCAGCCCCTTGCCTTTTGGTAGCAGATGGTATATTACGACTGATATCCGTCATCGTATTGCAGTGGCTGTCAATCATGGGCACCTGGGCAGACATGCTCAGTCCTATCGAACAGTCTCGACGATGATGGCTATCAGTCGTAGTATGCTATTTTCTGCCAAGCGCCTAGTATTTTCTGCCAAGCACCCAGAAGATGCCGAGGGCTATCAGTCATGCTGCACTGTCATCTGCCAGCTTAAGATGTAAAAAATAGATTTGTTCTGTATTCATTTGCTTCCCCCTCCCTCCGTGAAATCAACGGCCTGCTAAACCCAGGGTTTTGAGTTCAATCTTTGGGGGGGGGGGCATTCTGTGTGACAGTTGTTTGTGTTTCTCCCTGATGCACAGCCACCTTTGCTGATTTTAATTCCCTGTACCTGTATGCCATGTCATCACTCGCCCCTCCCTCCCTTCCTCCCTCCCTCCGTCAGATACTAGTTTCGTGCCTTTTTTCAGACCAGACGCCATAGCACTGGGATCATGGAGCCCGCTCAGATCACCTCGGCAATTATGAGCACTATGAACACCACGCGCATTGTCCTGGAGTATATGCAGAGCCAGGACATGCCAAAGCAAAACCAGGATCAGCCAAGGAGGCGATTGCAGTGCGGCGACGAGAGTGATGAGGAAATTGACATGGACATAGACCTCTCACAAGGCACAGGCCCCAGCAATGTGCAAATCATGGTGTTACTGGGGCAGGTTCATGCCATGGAATGCTGATTCTGGGCCCGGGAAACAAGCACAGGCTGGTGGGACCGCATCATGCTGCAGGTGTGGGACGATTCCCAGTGCCTACGAAACTTTCTCATGCGTAAGGGCACTTTCATGGAACTTTGTGACTTGCTTTCCCCTGCCCTGAATCGCCAGAATACCAGGATGAGAGCAGCCCTCACAGTTGAGAAGTGAGTGGCGATAGCCCTGTGGAAGCTTGCAACGCCAGACAGCTACCGGTCAGTCGGGAATCAATTTGGAGTGGGCAAATCTACTGTGGGGGCTGCTGTGATCCAAGTTGCCAGGGCAATCAAAGTCCTGGTGATATCAAGGGTAGTGACTCTGGGAAACGTGCAGGCCATAGTGGATGGCTTTGCTGCAATGGGATTCCCAAACTGTGGTGGGGCGATAGACGGAACCCATATCCTTATCTTGGCACCGGAGCACCAAGCCACCGAGTACATAAACTGCAAGGGGTACTTTTCAATGCTGCTGCAAGCCCTGGTGGATCACAAGGGACGTTTCACCAACATCAGCATGGGATGGCTGGGAAAGGTACATGATGCTCACGTCTTCAGGCACTCTGGTCTGTTTTGAAAGCTGGAGGAAGGGACTTTCTTCCCGGACCAGAAAATAACCATTGGGGATGTTGAAATGCCTATCGTGATCCTTGGGGACCCAGCCTACCCCTTAATGCCATAGCTCATGGAGCCGTACACAGGCAGCCTGAACAGTAGTCAGGACCTGTTCAACTACAGGCTGAGCAAGTGCCGAATGGTGGTGGAATGTGCATTTGGACTTTAAAAGCGCGCTGGCGCAGCTTACTGACTCGCTCAGACCTCAGCCAAACCAATATCCCCATTGTTATTGCTGCTTGCTGTGCACTCCACAATATCTGTGAGAGTAAGGGGGAGACATTTTATGGCGGGGTGGGAGGTAGAGGCACATTGCCTGGCTGCTGATTACGCACAGCCAGACACCAGGGTGGTTAGAAGAGCACAGCAGGGCGCAGTGCACATCAGAGAAGCTTTGAAAACAAGTTTTGTGACTGGCCAGGCTACGGTGTGAAACTTCTGTTTGTTTCTCCTTGATGAACCCTCCACACACACACCCCCGGTTCACTCTACTTCCCTGTAAACCAACCACCTCACCCTCCTCTCCCCCCTTCGAGCACCGCTTGCAGAGGCAATAAAGTCATTGTTACTTCACATTCATGCATTCTTTATTAATTCATCACACGACTAGGGGGATAATTGCCAACGTAGCCCGGGATGGGTGGGGGAGGAGGGAAGGAAAAGGACACACTGCAGTTTAAAACTTTAACTCTTATTGAAGGCCAGCTTTCTGATGCTCGGGCAATCATCTGGGGTGGAGTGACTGGGTGGCCGGAGGCCCCCCCACCGTGTTCTTGGGCGTCTGGGTGAGGAGCTATGGAACTTGGGGAGGAGGACTGTTGGTTACACAGGGGCTGTAGCGGCGGTCTCTGCTCCTGCTGCCTTTCCTGCAGCTCAACTATATGCTGGAGCATATCAGTTTGATGCTCCACCAGCCGGAGCATCTTGCCTTCTGTCTGCAAGCTGATGCCACCTATCATCTTCAGCCCGCCACTTGCTCTGTTCAGCCCGCGATTCAGCCCGCCACCTCTCCTCTCGTTCATGCTGTGCTTTTCTGTAGTCTGACATTGACTGCCTCCACGCATTCTGCTGTGCTCTTTCAGCGTGAGAGGACATCTGGAGCTCTGTGAACATATCATCCCGAGTCCGCCGTTTTCTCCTACTAATCTTCACTAGCCTCTGTGAAGGAGAAACATTTGCAGCTGGTGGAGGAGAAGGGAGAGGTGGTTAAAAAAGACACATTTTAGAGAACAGTGGGTACACTCTTTCACGTTAAATTTTGCTGTTCACATTACACAGCACATGTGCTTTCGTTACAAGGTTGCATTTTTCCTCTTGTATTGAGGGCCTGCCGGTTTGGTGTGAGAGATCACTCACGCAGTGCCAGGCAACAGATTTCGGCTTGCAGGCAGCCATGGTAAGCAACAGTCTTTTGGCTTTTTTAACCTTCTTAACATGTGGGAATGGTTTCAAACAGTAGCGCCCTCATTTCTCATACCAAGCACCCGTTGGGTTGGCCATTTAAAATGGGTTTGCAATGTAAAAGGAGGGGCTGCGGTTTCCGGATTAACATGCAGCACAAACCCAACTAATACCCCTCCCCCCCACACCCAATTATCGGGGATGATCACTTCACCCCTCCCCCCCACCGCGTGGCTAACAGCGGGGAACATTTCTGTTCAGCAGAGCAGGAAGGGGCACCTCTGAATGTCCCCTTAATAAAATCGCCCCATTTCAACCAGGTGACTGTGAATGATATCACTCTCCTGAGGATAACAAAGAGCCATAAGGAATGGATGTTGTCTGCATGCCAGCAAACACCGGGACCATACGCTGCCAGGCTTTGTTATGCAATGATTCCAGACTACGTGCTACTGGCCTGGCGTGGTAAAGTGTCCTACCATGGCGGATGGGATAAGGCAGCCCTTCCCAGAAACCTTTTGCAAAGGCTTTGGGAGAACATGAAGGAGAGCTTTCTGGAGATGTCCCAGGAGGATTTCCGCTCCATCCCTATACACATTAACAGACTTTTCCAGTAGCTGTACTGGCCGCGATTGCCAGGGCAAATTAATCATTAATCATTAAACACACTTGCTTTTAAACCATGTGTAATATTTACAAAGGTACACTCACCAGAGGTCCCCTGTGTGCTTTCAGGGTCTGGGAGCACGTCTTGGGTGAGTTCGGGGGTTACTGGCTCCAGGTCCAGGGTGATAAACATAGCCTGGCTGTTGGGGAAACTGGTTTCTCCGCTTCCTTGCTACTGTGAGCTATCTACATTATCTTCATCCTCATCTTCCTCGTTCCCCGAACCCGCTTCCCTGTGTGTTTCTCCAGTGACAGAGTCATAGCACACGGTTGGGGTAATGGTGGCTGCACCCCCTAGCATGGCATGCAGCTCCGCGTAGAAGCGGCATGTTTGTGGCTCTGCCCCGGACCTTCCGTTTGCTTCTCTGGCTTTGTGGTAGGCTTGCCTTAGCTCCTTAATTTTCATGCGGCACTGCTGTGCGTCCCTGTTATGGCCTCTGTCCTTCATGGCCTTGGAGACCTTTTCTAATATTTTGCCATTTCGTTTACTGCTACGGAGTTCAGCTAGCACTGATTCATCTCCCTATATGGCGAGCAGATCCCGTACCTCCCGTTCGGTCAATGATGGAGCTCTTTTGCAATCCTGGGACTCCATCACGGTTACCTGTGCTGATGAGCTCTGCGTGGTCACCTGTGCTCTCCACGCTGGGCAAACAGGAAATGAAATTCAAACGTTCGTGGGGCTTTTCCTGTCTACCTGGTCAGTGCATCTGAGTTGAGAGTGCTATCCAGAGCGGTCACAATGAAGCACTGTGGGATAGCTCCCGGAGGCCAATAACGTCAAATTCCATCCACACTACCCCAATTCCGACCCGCTAAGGCCAATTTTATCGCTAATTCCCTCGTCGGAGGTGGAGTAAAGAAACCGGTTTAAAGAGCCCTTTAAGTAGAAAGAAAGGGCTTCATCGTGTGAACGTGTCCAGGCTTAATTCGATTTAACGCTGCTAAAGTCAACCTAAACTCGTAGTGTAGACCAGGCCTAAGAAATGCTGCAAATATCAAAGTAACCTTATTTATTAATCAATGGCAACTGTCACACTGTTTTAAAGCATGTTCCCTGTAGTCTCTATCCATTACATTTGGGACCAAACCTCTCCAAAATTTCTCTCTCAGAATGTGTCTTCTCCAATACTGAAGAGAAATAGGCCTGAGCCAGAAAACTCAGATCTGGATTCAAACTTTCCCAAAAGTTTGAGGGAGTTCAGATCTATGGTTTTGGATTGGACCCACTCTAGTATTAAGTTATAGCCAGTATAACACAGGTGCAATGCACTGATGTGTTATTACAGCTGAATGAAAGAGAACCTACGCACACCGCATTCTATATAGAAGTTCCAAAATGACCATTAAACACGGTTTACTTTTCGTCTCACCCATGTTCAATCCAAATACTATTAAAGCATGTCTGAATGAGACTAGTCCACTAATTATTCAGCGCTCCCTGTATTCTTAAGAAAAGTCAGACTTTTCTTTTTGGTACCAAAGCCAATGCTTTCAGATAAGCTTAGGTATATTGGAGACCCTTTTGATTGTACTATTAATTGCTCTATAAACCTATTGCCCACATGGAGTTAAGGCAGTTTCATAAAAGCCATAAGAAGGGTATAAATTAAATATAAGAAGATATGAGATAACTATCTATGCAGAGCAGCTTTTGTTCTCTGTTTGATCTTTGTTGCCTAGTTTTGTCAGTACCTTCTGGTGGGAGTTTGATTTAGTGCCTTTGAAGTCACCAGTGCCAGCTTTACAGTGTATCATGTAGGGCTTGTATGTTGTTAGATCCAGAATGACTGGGCAGTTTATTTTCCATATACCCCAGATGTGTAGCTATGCTCATCAATCTGAGCTATAGACTGAGCACCCACATAGTCTCTACTGTGTTGAAGTTCACCTTTCCCCCAGCCAAACGTAGGTATGTTATAGTCAAAAAATCCAAAAATAAGCATGGGCCTGATTCTTTTGCCTCCTTTCACCAGTTTTATACTGGTATACATGTATTGACTTCTCTGGAATTACTCCTGATTGCCACCAGTATAACTGAGAGAAACATCCGGGCCTATATCTCATTTGTGTTGAAAATTAAGTTTTTGCAAAGATTTTTTTTGACATGGTTCATTTAAAAAAATCCATTTATATTTCAAACACAGGGGTGATAGAAACTGGTTGGATTCAGTTGACACATACTCCACCCTTAAAGTATAATTATATCTTCAAAAGCAGTTTACACATGATGGGCACCACTACCGTATAAAGTGATGCTAATACTAAAAACCTAGGGAAAAAAGAAAAAAAATCTAGTAAAGTTTCAATTTGAATTTTAGAGCATAGACTCATAAATGTATTTCATCACCAAAATCCCCTCTCTATGCACATGAACGTATTAGTAAAGGCAAATAGAAACCCTAGAAAACTCCCGAAAAGTTGGGGTAGTGGGAGAGCTTTGATCCTAATTTGATTCCCAATGCCTATATGACTGACTTGGAACCTGTTATCCAGACCTGAAGAAGAGCTCTGTGTAAGCTAGAAAGCTTGTCTCTCTCACCAAAAGACGTTGGTCTAATAGAAGTTATTAATTCCTACAAACTGTCTCTCCAATGCCTTTGACAGACATTCAGCAACAGCAGCAGAATAGTATAAAACCATTGAAAGAACAGAACACAAGACGGGATAGGAAGATTAAAATAAGACAGACAATGTAAGGAGATCTATTGTAAGTAGCCTATTAAAAATTTAAGTGTTTGTATTTGTTTGGTTCTTTCCCTTTTAAGTGGGTTTCCAGTCTAATATCAGTCTTCCAGATTATTCCCCTTTTTGTCTTCTTTTCCTAATCCACCTTTTCTAACTGGCATCTTCTGTAAAATAGGCCAAACCCAAAGAATTTCTAGGTGAGTGGGGCGAGTTAGTTTCCAGTTCCAAAAGTTTTTTCCTTTTCAATTTTGTTTCCAAGGCAGATCCAAAAGTGGAAAGTTTTTTGTTTGTTTTTGGTTTGGGTTTTTTATGTTTCCGTTGCACAGGAAGATTAAATCTCATGAGAACATTCCTTGTTTAGACACATTTAGCCCACAATGGAGGAAATATAAGAACATGGAAGTTTTAAGACACTTTCAGTAATGGTGGAAATCTCTCAAAGTTAGCACTTCTCATGACATTTCTTCCATTTTGGGCTGAAATCACACAAAAAAAGATTGCAATCCTTTGGCACATTGATTCCAAACCTGAACCTAGCCCCATTTTAGCCTCAAATCCCTGTTCATAAGCTTTGGTTTAAATTAATGCCAATTCTGAATCCATACACTACTTCCTTGCCCCATCTCTGTCACATGCTATTGTATTGTAGCATCTAAGTAATATACTTTGTGAATTAATGGCCAGGGATTTTCTGAAGAGCAGTGCAACTTACAACTTCTCCCTCAAGTTTGAAAATCCCACAATGTACACCTTCTTTGTCCCTCTCAGTTCAGACTGAAGTCTACTTGTAATTTCCTAAATCCAGGTATTCTACACAGTCAGCAAAATATATTTTGGCCATTCTATTGAACAAACTCTCTAATATTTTGGATTTTTTTAAATTTAATTTTAAACGCTTTAGACACTAATTGCACAGTAATAGCAGTCACTGCTTAGCTGGACTGGCTTAAAAGCTTCAGCAAAATGCTGATTTGCAAATTAACATGCCTTGACAACCAATAGAGATGTCAATTTGAAAATAAATGACAGAGTATCATTCCTCCAAAGCAGGCATGGTTTATGGAAATGTAATCAAATATTCTCACTCTGAAGGATTTGATACCTGGATTAATGTTTGATACATTACTGACCACACACTCACACACTCACCCTCACAGCTAACTTTCCAGTCATGCATTAGAAGATAAACCTGATATGAATGTAATTCCTAGCTAAAAATGCCTTGACATGCCAACTGCTTTGCCAGAAATATGGTTCTACTTACAGAAGGTGCTATTACTCCTTATTTGCCAACTCAACAATAAAATCCAACAGGAGAATACATAGCTCAAGCCTTTTTATACACATAGTGAGACCATAACAAATTACATACACAACAGCCCATGTCAACCTTTTTATAAAAAGCCTGGCATAACACAACCAATTTACTATACAGAATGTGATCTTGTATGAAACATTAGAATTAGTGATGTGTATACTGTTCTGCAAAAGACACAAACCTCTCCAGACTGAGCAAGTTCATATCAACTGGATTAAACCTGAACTTCATGAGTTTGATCTGCATAGAGCTCAATTGCAATGTCATCAGGTTGTGGCAGAAGGTGATATTATTTGCACCGTGTTATCTCATTGCAACATGACACATCAGGGGCTTTATGCTCCAGAAGTCCAACCCAAAGATGGAAAAGATGAGGAAGGGAGAAAAAATCCACCTACTTCCTCTCTTCAGGTAGCCTGTCCTCTTCTACCCACAACAACTTCATCCTGAGACTCTAATGTGAAACCACTGGACTCTGCTAAGACGGGTGGCTGCAGAACAGAAATTAAATTCTGTTCCTACAGGGACTGTTCCTATAATGCTAGCCATGTAGTTCCTACATAGCTTCCCAGCCTTCTTTCTTTAAGGTGAGATCCATGTCTCCAACCATGTCTGCCACGTATTCACAACTATTTTTAAAATAATTTCTGTTAGTTCTTCTTGGCCTGTGCATGAGCAGTTCATTGCAATTATTCCAACATTTGAAATATAAGCCATTTAGATCAGACACATAGATCACATGGTGTGTTTCTGTGTCCTAATTGGATGTATATAATTCTCGGAATCAGGTTTCCAGTAGAGCTGGGCAGAACATTTTGGATGAAATGAAAGGGAGGGAGAGACTGACACCCTCATGATGTAGAGCCTGGTGGCTGGCGCACCAGCCTGGAATGTGGGAGAATTAGGGTTCATCTACACTGAAATAAAAAACCCATGGCACCAAGTCTCAGCACCTGGATCAATTGACTTGGGCTTGTGGGGCTAAACATTGCTGTGTAGATGTCTGGGCTTGGGCTGAAGCCCAGGGACTGAGACCCACCCCTTTCATGGGGTTTGAGAGCCCAGGTTCCACCCTGAGCCCGAATGCCTACACTGCAATTTTTAGCCCCGCAGGCCCAAGTCAGCTGACTCTGGCCAGCTACTACCATGCCATGGTCTTTTACTGCAGTATAGTCATACCCATACGTTCATGTCCTTATTCTGGCTGATTCAGAGTGGAATGAAGAGCTCTGTTCTGAATCAGGCAGAGCAGGGATTGGCTCTCTCATATCCCAGGGCCATGCCCTACCCATCAGGACAGACCCATACCTTCCTGAACCAAAAAACTCAGGTTTTCATCCAAAAATGGACCTTATGACACAATAACATGTTTTTTGTTAAAATGTTTGAAATGTCGTCTTTTCATTCCAGTCTGGAACAAAAACAGATTTTGAAACCTGAAGTTGCTACATAATGGAATTGTTGTCCTCTGGTCAGCTATAGTTTCCAGGGCAACAAATGGCAATTAGGAATTCAAAATTAATATCCCACATGTATTCATCAGTATTGTTTTATAATTTGTCCTTTCTGCAGGCTCGCCTGCCAGTAAACTCATTTACCATAGTATTCCTGGAAAGTAGGCAACAAGGGGGGTGCAAACCAAACTAAGCAAATTTGTTTAAATGTTTAAATCGGCATTGGTAGGAAAGATTTTGCCCTTTTATCCCAGTTCCATTAAGTCTGTACTCTGAATTAGAGTGTGATGAAAAATAAATCTTGTGAAAAATTTTTAAATACTGAAGTTGTTTTCATTTCAAAAGATTAAAAATTGAGCCATATTTTAATTTTTTTTAATGTTCAGGAAATTTCTTCATCATCATCAATGCCATTACCAAAACCCAGTATCCAGTAAACAAACAAAAAAATAATAAACTGCTAAAATGTTGATAGCATTTTTTGATTCAAAAGTCACAAATAAGTGCTCAAAATGAAAAAAAATGAAAATGTTTTCACTTAAAAAAAGCCATTTTTTTAAAAAAAACTTTTTATTTGAAAACTTTCAGCCAGTTCAATTCTTAATTTTTTTTGGAAACATGTTAATGAAGCATTAAGATGTCTCAGTCCTAATGATCTTGCATAGTAGAAACCGAACTCTAAACTACCTGCAGTATATTAAGACCAGATCACACAGTAATTAAAATGCAGCTACTTCTGGGGTGGAATGGGATCTTGTTAATATGCCAGAGAACTATTACTCATTATTTTATGTCAGGAAGTGAAAAACATTGTATTGTATTGAAAGGACTCTTTGGTGGGTGGGGAATTTCAGATGGCTGATGTCACTACTACAGCTACTTGCACACCACAAAGATATTTCCATGATTAGTTGCCTGAATCTCGGTACGAATTCACTACAGCCATGCTCACAACTGTTACTTGCCATAAGCATTTGTACATATCTACTGTATTATTTCCTATTCTTGCTTTTCTTGTTAAGTGCATACCTTAATATACTGTTATTACTGATTATGGCCCCAATGCTGCAAATGATTATGCTCATGCTTAGTGTTATGCGTGCGAATAATCATGCTGAAGTCAAAAGGAGTACAGGGTATGTAAAATTAAGTATATGCATAAGTGTTTAAAAGATCAGGGGGCAATTCATTAAGTATGAGGCATAGTAAAATATACAAGAGGTCCAACAAGGCCAAGATAATAGTGCTATAAGAACCTACATATATATATATATGTAAGTACTGAATACAACTTAGAGTTTTAAATTGGCTTCATAGCTATTCATACATGGCAGGTTTAATTACATGACATTCTTTTTTCCTTGTCTTCCAACTAGCGTGTTATGGTAATACCTGTTGCAGGGAGATGTGGTTAACATTGCGTGGGCCCCATGGCATTTTTTTTTAAGAGAATCCCTAATCCCTGCTTAATTTTATGAACTGTCAAAATGATTCTAAACATCTCTCCGGTTTGCATTTTCACCTCAGGACAGGAGTCCAGAGGTACAGATTTGTTGTACAACAGTGGACTTTAGGCAATTTTCATCTTTTAATGCCTGCAGCGTCTGAGGTTGAATTTGTAATAATCACCAGATTATCTCTAAAGGATCTTTCTGTTGTACTTGCAAATGGTTCGGCAGGAAAATGCAAAAGATATAGAGGGAAAATAATTGATTAGAGGCAGGAGATCATTTTGTCACATAATCCCAGATGGAAAAGAAAACGAATGCTGATTTTTTTTTTAATGACAGGTGAAAGATACTGTAGGAAAGACCAATTCTTGAGATAGTTGTTATTCTAGCTAAGTCAGATGTTGATCTCAAGCCCCTGGTTAGATATTAGGGTGTATTCGAAGAAAGTCCGGAAAAAGTGAAGCTGTGTTTCAAATCTTACTTAGCGCTCAGGACCAAATGCTCATCTGGTGTAAATTGTAAATCAGTATAGCGACAATTAAGTCAATAGAGCTACATTGATTTCCATTGTGGATCTGACTTTGAAAAAGAGACATGTATTGCAATGATGGGCCAGATTCTGATCCTCTTACTTACCCTAAGTAGCAATTTATTTCATGATTGGTCCTATTTTCTTCATTGGGACCACAAATGGAATAAAGTGCTACTCATGGTGAGTAAGGGGAACAGAATCTGGCCATGTGTCTCTGTGAATTTCTTATAACATTCGTATGAAGGCAAGGCATGCAGTGGGACTGATCTGAATTTGTGTGCGCATGTTTTACACCAGTGTAAGTGAAGTGACTTACAGCCGTACTAATGAGACTGGTATCAGGCGTGGTGTATTTGTTCATTATTATAGTTCACTGAACATTTTATTTTAGCAAATAAATGAACCCACTTTCATTTGCACAGCCAGGACTTGATCCTCATCCCGGTCACCAGTAAATCCAGAGGTGTTCCACCAAAGTCAGTGGAGTTACTTGGGATTTACACCAATATTACTGACCAGAATCAGGTAGCTGGAGTGCAGCAAATCATTATTTAATAATGAGGCATTGAATTCAGATGTTTCCTCTATCCTTATGCTAGGAAAATCCATTCCTATCCTGGTCTTGAAAAATGCTCAGAAGGGGTGGAGGTATTTTTCGGTCTGATAGTTAAATCAGACAGAGTGGTGGAAGGATGGCACTATATCTCTTTAAATCTCCACAAATATCCGCTTCTCTCCGGCTAAAAAGTACAAATGTCATAAAGTGTGGAAGTTCCAACTCTTTGTACATTGTTGCTGAAGTCTGAAATATCATTTTCACTTCTAAACAGTTAGTGAAATTAAAATGCAAGTCAAAAAGCAAAACAGAATATTGAATTTATGTGTCCATTATTTTTTGAGAAAGGGGTAGAAAATGGGGAATATTGGGAAGACATCTGAGCAAAATATATATCTGTATCTAGATTTATAGAGACATTAGGTAGTCATCAAATATTGATGGTGCATTGAAAATATAAGACTGAGGTAGAGTGTTCCATATGTTTGTTTTGTTTTGTTTGGCCAATGCGTTAAGTAGAATAACTTACGAGAAGTGTTAGCATTCATCCCTTATACTCTTTTGGTAACAGGTTAGCACTCGACCAATTCACATATCCAAGGCTCTATCTATTATTAATCAAAAGAGTTAAAAAGTCAATCCAATCTAGTTATATACAGTAGTTCTTGTGGTTTTCAAACCCTTAAATAATTAATGGTGTCATCACTTTCCCAGTGGATGTCAGGCTGTAGAATGTCTGGAATCAGAATCCCACTGGGAAAAAAAAGCAACATAGTCAAAAAAGTAGTAATTTCTTTTTAATAACAGCAACTCCAGCCTATTGTACCATCACTATCAGTCTCTAGAGAGAGCATTTCAGAATATAAAAGAGAAGTTTCTTGTATAAAAGTCCTTATGGGATCAAACAGCCCTGGCAAATCTATATCTATACAGTATATCTAGCTAGCTAGGTGTGCATGCTAGTGAACATCTATATTTAATACATTTATCTCTAGATCTCTATCCAGTTATCTGTGTACAACTCTCTATAATGTATCATATTCAAATTTTTCATAATCTTCGAAGATCCCTTTAGCCAATCATAAATAATTATAGTTTTTCCCCCCAGAAATAGTTACCAGCATGGATGAGATGGGCATTCAATACAAATCCCCATTTTTCAGTAATTATTTGCTTTATTTTTGTTGAGGCTATAATTTCCCATGACTGATCATCTCAACCTGAGACTGAATTTTTTTGAAAAGTTTGAACAAAATCCAACCAGACATTTTGATTGGTGAGTATTTTGAAAGGTGCAGGAAGAGTCAGAGGGGCAAAGTCCTTCTTATGAGCTTTTTTTAAATATTTCTGTTTGTTTTTAAAATATTTAAAATGTTTGTTTATTTTTTTCAAAGTCATCCATGAAGAGAAGTCACTTTACATTTAAAAGTATGTTAAGATATAATGACATTATTTTAAGTGACAGAACATCATATTAATATACCAGCTCTGCAAGTGGGGGACATGAGTTCCCATATTGGGTAAGGTATTTTGATATCATTAACTTAACACCTAAGACTTTTTGGATTTTATCTCAGTTCAGATAACCACAACTTCTTTCCCATTTATCACAAAAATTGAAGGAGCCCATTATATCTGACCGGCCTCTGTAGTGGTCCTCAGTGTCTACATATTCAAGTGTTTTGTCCTACATTGCTTTGTACTGAAGAATACATTCAACTCGGTGCATAAGCCCATTTCCTATCAGCTAAACCTGCCCATCCCACTGCAGCCCAAAATCCCCAAGCATTTAACTTATGACAAGCCCAACTTTAGATACCCGCACGCTCATTGACAAAGCCATAGATGCCCTTTCAACTACTAATCTACCCAACCTATGTGCACTTCAACATGCAGTCTGAGTGCCAACTTGCCAACATTCAGCTGGAATTTCAGTATTACACATTGTTGCATCTTAGAACACTCGGCCTTAAATGTAGTTGAGGGAAAGAGGTTTTCTGTACCTATAAGGAAATGCTGTTTATGTCATTGGGATGGAGGGCTGGAAGGTTTGGTAGCTTAGTGGTGATGGCCTTTCACTGGGGTGTTAGAGTGTGGGCACTTTTTTCTTTTGAAAACAACAACAAAGAAACTAAATGAAAGATATATTAGTATTGTAAGAAAAAATGTGAAGAATTTAAACGCACACATGTCAGGAAATTCCCTCAGCAGCACTGCACATATTGAATTAAATTCTGCTTTGAGCTACATTGGTGTAAATCCACAGTACTATCACTTCATCCACTTTGATGCAGTCACTCTTGATTTACACTAGTGTAACTGACAGCATTTGACCCCTGGACTACACATATCTATTAAACCATGCATGGAGCAGCCTAAATAACAACTGACAAATAATGCAATACATATATCATGCAGTATGTGCAATGTGTCAAGTTAATGTGGAAACTTTAGCTTTTGAAAGCCTTGACTCTTGTGCTTGCATTCTCAAACTTAATAGTGTGTTAACGTCGATTTTGGTGGTTAGCAGGTTTGTGTGCTTCTTAGATGACATGTTCCTCCAGAAACCACTATACTTTTTTTCTAAGATCATAATGAAAGTGTGTAAAAAGTAAGATCAGTTGTAGAAATACACAAGTCATTAAACTGACCCATTAGCACAGCTGAGCTGACACAAAGCCCCAACCGTTCATGAGTATTTCCATTCAACTTCTGTGCCCTTTCACAAAGATAAGAAATAATTCTGCTCACTGAGCTCCCTAACTGGTAGGTTCCAGCAGAAGCACTAGAAACTTCCACAGTAACCATCAGAGCTGGCTCAGGGTTATGGTGACCAGATAGCAAGTGTAAAAAATTGGTGCCTATATAAGAAAAAGCACCCAAAATCTGGACCGTCCCTATAAAATCGGGACATCTGGTCACCCTACTCAGGGTGGGGGTGCCTATTCTGTTTGAAGAATGTAGCAGTGGCTGTACTCCATTGGTGCTCTCATTCATATTATGTCTGTTCCAGGAATGATGCCTCCAGAAGCTCCTGCTAAAGACACATGGTCAGATTCTGACATTGTGGATTCTGGCTATTGGCTGCTACCAGAAATTCTACTGGTGGTTGTGGGCAATGAAGCCAGAACAGCCTGTTTTAATTTACCCCAGAGTGGTGTAAATCGACCTTTGCTGTACTCTCTCTGTTTCTATGCCACAAACAGACCAGCCACATCAGATGTGGCCCAAACTTTATGGAAAGCAAGTGCATGTGTTTTTTGTTGCTCTGGAATACTCAGAACCATTCAGCCTGATTTTTTTTTACCAGAGTAATTTAACCAATTCAGTGTTCTGCACTGTATTAGAATGTATATATCCACCAATTGCCATTGGCTTCTGGAAGACAGGTATATTGCAAAAGAACAACAAAAATGGCCGTTACCATTTAAAAATTTATTTATAAATAACCAAAACAGCTCTTATTTATAAACAAAATCAAGGAAAAAAAGGAAGTTAACAGCAAAGCAATATTTTGGACAGTTCACAGCCTGCAGGCCAAACAATAAGCAATTTGTTGAGAAAGAGACAATAAAGACATTCTTTGTAGCTAGCCGGCTGGCATGGAGAGCTACTCATTGTGCTGCTGACTGGGAGACCTGGGATTAGGGAGTAACTCAGGTTCCCAGGCTTGGCACCAATGGAAACGCAAGTTTATGTCTTTAGTCTTTGAACAGAAGAAGAGGTCACAGTTCAGTACCATTTGAGAGCTGATCTACTGAACAGCACTAGTACTGGCTCCAGAGGATAGATGTTCGTCTGCCCATCTGGTCAAAGGTGAAGTGCCCTAATAATGCCTCCAGCAAGGTAGAAAAGATAAAAAGCTTGCAAAGCAAAGCTGAATTGGGGGAAGTGCACTCTTTCAAGTGATAGCATAGACTGCAGTGAAAAAGAAGAAGGACAATCATAATAAAATGCTACGTCCTGAAAGCAGCACAGTGGGCTAGAATCAAGCAACACAAAGTGCCCCCCAATATACAAACCATCCCCATTTTTAAAATTTATTTGTTCCTATAAAGCTATAGAATCATATCAGATCTACTGCATTCACTTCAATCAGAAACACAAAAGAAGAGAGAGAAAGTAAGATGCTTTTTACTGCAATTTCCAAACCTTTCAGAAAATTCAGAAACTTTATAGACAACTCCATTAGAAGAAGAGTAGAATAGAAGTCAATGTATTACACAGTTATCAATCAAAAGCTCAGGATTGCTGGTTCAGGGAACAGCTCTGTATACAGAGCCTTTGAATTAATGTTACACTAGAAATCTGGTGGAATGCCCAGAAGTTGTTATAGTCTGATAGCCATTTTGTATCTTAACTTAAATGAATTGGTGGTCTTCTTGGAGAGGCGATCTCTGTGAACATATCCCCCCACGGAGATCACAAAAGACTACATAATTATCGTGACAAGAGCTCATCAAAATATTTTCACAAAAATATTCAACAACATTTTTGTGAACATTTTTCTCCATTTTCCAACCAACTTTAATGGTGACACCTTTTCTGGCATTCTCAAAAGAAAGGTTAATGATTTACCAAGTGTGATGACCTGCTCTCCCCAGTGAACAGCTGACATATGTACACATATATATTTGGTGACTCTTTATCTGGTACCTTTGCTGCCACCATCCAATATGCACTCCTTGTCTCTTTGAGACATAGAGTTAAAATCTTTTAGTCTTTTGTCCCCAGGAACTGGAAACCTGGAGATACAATCTAGCATGTGGTAACTATTATGTAGCATCACTTCAGGAAGCGGCAGTCAAGTGTCTAAATAACTTAGTAGCACATATCAGGCTTAGTCTTAGAGGCAGTGAAAATAAAGTATATTTATTATGCAAAGAACATACAGTATATTATCTAACATGGAACTGGAAGCATTAAAGAAATCATGAGACTGATGACATCACCAGCTGTGATACCACCAGAGGGGATGGAGTTTCTAGGAGGTGTTGGAGTGTGGATCTTGAGAGAGGAAGATTTGGGAATTGTGACAGGGAACCAGAAATCAGATAGTCAGACGGAAGGTTTGACTAGACTTGCCTGCAGAAGAGGGCTAACTGAGGCAGGGTTAGTAGAACTATGAGGAGGAAACCTGAAGAGGCCAAAGAGAGTTCAGCTTGGTGTTCCGAGCCCTGGATCTTCCCCGTAAGTAAGTTTTATACACACACAAATGGTTCGTCTTACCCTATATAAGTCAGCCTTGAGCTTCTTAATTATTTACATATACATACTTTACACACACATATATTACATATACATACTTATCACCTTCCAGGGATGACCTAGATAATACTTAGTCCTGCCACAAGTGCAGGGGACTGGACTAGATGACCTCTCAAGGTCCCTTCCAGTCCTACAATTCTATTATCATGCCATGACCTGTGTCTGATGTCACTGCTCAGCACAAACCCTTGCTGCTGACTTACTGGGATGGCTTTGGGAGTCCCTCATATTTTCTGAGGAATCTTTCTCCTCCAAAGCCTGGATTTGTTATTTAAATAACAAATTTATTTATGTGTGAAGCTTCCAGGGTGTGGAACGCCAAGCTGAGCTCTCTTCAGCCTCTTCAAGTTTCTTCCTCAGGGCTCTACTAACCCTGCCTCAGTTAGCCCTCTTCTCTAGGCAAGTCTAGTTAGACCTTCTGTCTGACCCTCTGACTTCCAATTCCCTGTCACTGCCCTGTCACAATTCCCAGATCTTCTTCTCTCAAGATCTAATCTCCAACCATCTCCTTAATCCTCCCCCTCCCCCTTGGCTCTGTCCCCTCTGATGATATCACAGCTGGTGATGTCACCAGCCTCAGTCATTCCTTCACCCTGGGCATGGAGAATGAATTATGCTGGTAACCCAAAAGTGATCCCTCCATGTTAGGACTGAGATGCATTAATGGGACACTATATTAGTAGCAGATATCTCTTCTTTTTGCTCCATTGCTGCTTCAATACTTTAAGTCAATGCTGGGTGAATGGTACTAAAATTGTGCTATGAATATTCACTCATATTTAAAAATGAAATTTCTATAGTTCTGTTTCCACAAGAATGCTAAGACCTTTTTTGTTCACTTATTGCAAATATTAATTTGATTGAGTTTTACCAGTGTTAATATTCTTGGAAAGGAATTTTTAAGCTACCATGTGTGATTGTAGATTTGAAATGAAGCAGCATGAAAGGTATACACCAGAAATCATTATACATGTGACCGATCACTACAAAGTTTGACTCCCCAAGTGAATAGTTTGTGATCTATCTTTAAAGTAAAACAAAAACAAAAATGTGCAACCCCTCCCTTGCATAATTGCATAATGGAACAACAAATATGTCTAAGATGTCTGCAATCTGCTTGTGAAGTTCCATGAAGAGAAAAAGAGTCTAAATTCATTTACTTCTGTGGAATGTAAGGTGAGTCAGGGTAGCAGAATTGGTGAATTGTTTGCTGAAAACATTTAGTCTCCCACTCTACCTTTTCTGTGTATAAACAGAGAATCTCAGAGCTGTTGGTTAAGCACTTTTCACAAGCAATAGATCTATTTAAAGTTAAAAAAGCCAACATCACAAAATTGCATGAGGACTTTATATCCACTCAGGCCTTTAATTTTACATTAATCTCTGGAGTTTGCAGGAGGTATGGGGGGATATTTTTTTCCAGTCAGACAAAAATAATATTTATTCCTAAAATGTGAAAACAATGTAGTTGGGCTGGAAGGTTATAACTTATGTTATGAAACTTCACATGCATTGATCTGTGATTCCAATTCAAGATGGGCTGCTACAGTATTGTTTTTTTTCAGTTCTCTTGCTTTTGTGGCTTACTCAGGCCCCATGACCTCTGCTGAAGATGAAGGAAACGCATCAGAAGGGGGCTACCAGGACTTTCCTGAGCAGACAAAACTGGTAGTGAGAGACCGGCACGTTAACAGCAAAGGGCTGTGTAAGAAAGTTTAGGAAGGTTTGAAAATATGGTTGTGATGAGATCAGCCCTCACATTCTGAGATAATCCAGATAATGTCTTAGAGCTGTATTGTTCCCTTGCTAAACCTTTATGGCCATGCAGGGAAGTAGGAGGAAGTAAGGACTCTAACCCACATTGTGTGAGACCTAAACATTCCCTCTGCTTGCAGGAGTGCCAGGGTTGCCATCCAGATGTGTCTCACAGGAACAACTGGACAAGTTGCTTGCAGAGGAGGGAGTATTCCTCAATCCCCAGTAGCTTCTAGCAAATAGCTTTTGAGTCCCAGCATAAATGGGGAGCCCGGGGAGGCATTTTGCTTTTCTATAGCAGAATGATTCTTTTATCCCCTATTTCAAGCCTAAATGGCACAATTTACCGCTTAGGGTTGTAAGCTCTTTAGGGTGGGTACCATGTCCTTTTCTGTGTTTGTACAGCACCTGGCACAATGTGGGGACAGATTTCAACAGGAACCTCTAGGCATTACTGTAACAGTAGTCCTAAATAGTAATAAATTCTGAGTAAGCATCCATCTGAACTGTGGAGTATTAATCTAGACCACACCCCAAGTCCTATCACAAGCTGTAAGTGCATTGGCAAGGAGTCTGAAAATGACTTTGAAATTCCCAAAGGCCATTCAAACCTCTGAGTTTAGCAAATAAATAAATCATCTCCATATGAAGTTCTTAATTTCAAACTGATTTAACTGTAACTATCTGCAAACAGTTCAGAGAGGGTTCCCCCCCCCCCTCTCCTTTTGGTCTTCTTGTGCCTTTCATCTTCACTATAATTCTGCCTCCCTCAAGTGTCATCTCTCACACATCTCTTCCAATTTACATATAGATGTGTCTGTCCTGTGACTTCTGTCACCTGTGTGTGCCTGGTACATGCCCTGCTCTCCTTCCCTCCCTCTTTCTCTCTCTCTCTCTCATTCTCAGACCACAGGGGCCGCAAGCCTGGCCTCCGATCACCACTTTCTCAGTGTGGCACTTCCTCCTGCACATTGCTCTCGCATGTTGTTTATCTCTCGGAAGGATTGTAACTATAGATAGCATCAGTGGAACTGTATCTGTCTAGGAGCAGATGTCTACCTCTGCCGCATCATCTTAATTGCCCTGCTGTGGCTCACCTACCAGAAGTCTTTTTTTTTCTTCCAATTTTGCAGATGATTAGTTGAAAAACAGCAGGACTGAGCTTGTAGGCATAGGCTCATCTGGGAGCATTTAAATTTGCAAGGAAAGAGATTCCTTTCAGTCCCTAACCAACTGGACAGTATTGTCTAAGGTCTTTGTGATTTGGTCTCAGATCTCCATTTTGTAATGAATTAGGAAAACACTGTGGGAAGAAAAAACTAGAGAGGTAAAAAATGATCATCAAAATACTGGCCCCAAAGTGGGTACTGGGATTTGTGGGGGGAAGCAAACCTAGTGAATGGTGCTATTCATGATAGTGGCACATTCACCCCCACTGTACACCAATGTACACCATTCATTGGGTTTGCTTCCCCCACAAATACAGTTTGTAGTACCTATTTTGGGGCTAATATTTTGATGGTATTATTCATGATAGCGGCACACTCACCCCACTATATAGTTTTTAGGCAGTAGGAACTTTGTTACCAGGAAAAATTGAGATATATAGTCCCTCCACCAGAAGAAATATTTTTATATATATAATGTGAAAGAACTCAGTTTGACTATTTTAAAAATAAAGGGGCCAGATTCTCCCCCTCAATCACTTTGGATTTACACCCATTAAGACACAATGATGCTATAATGGATTTGCATCAGTGTGAGAGTAGAATTTAGCCTGTAAATAAAAAATGAAAACTGGCAAGTGATTTATCTTTATTTTGTTATAATTACTTTGTGTGTTTTGCAGGAGGGCTAAAGAATGTATTTTTGACAAGAAGTAATACTTTATGTATCTCACTCTTACCCTTGTGGAGGAGGTTTTCTTGACAAGTATCCAGACTTCAGTAAACCTAGACAGAGTTTTACATTTGTAACAAAACATGATGTGCGTTTCACCTGAGTCTTCAAGTGATATTATGAAAACTGCACAAAGATGTACTCTTAAGCTATTTAAATATATATTTCTCTGAGATACATTTTTGGCCTTCCTGTTAATTAATACAAGTTTAACGTTTTAACAGGCCCACTGGCATCCCCCACAACACCCTGGTCAACATTAATAAGTCAACATTAACCAAGAGGTACCGTATGGTGGTACATGAGATAATGCACTTATTTCTGATCAATAATAATATATACCAGTCACCAAAGGAGCTTGAGTAAGAAACACATTCTTTTCAGACCTTCATTTTTAATTAAAAAAAAATGAGTTTAAACTGGCACTGGCACTCCCCATGCTGTATCCATTCTGTAGATTAATGGAGAGATTTAGTCTGAAGAGTCTGTCTATGAAAGATAGGAGTAATTACTATTGACTTCAATAGGAATGTCTTATATCCTGCAATGGGGAAAGAATCAGGCCAGATGGTTGTTGATCCAGCAAATTCCACTAGCATTAAATTCAGCTTGATTGAAAACGAGAGTGGTCCACTACAGAAAGTTTGTCAGCATTCCATTTAGTCTTTGGGCTCCCCCAGTGGTCAACATGTTACCTTTTGTTGCAATTAAGGGTTCCTTAAGTCATCCTAGCGTGTCTACTGCAGTGGTCTGAGAACTGAGGGAGATCTTTACACTGTGCTCCATGCACTGCAGTACCAGAAGCTTCAAAATGGACTGAATGAAGAACAGAGTCTCAGTTTTTGAGTTTTCTTCTCTTTCCTGGATTTGGTTGAACCCTCAAAGTGCAAGTGAAATATACTCAGGAAAGTGACTTTTTAAAAATGGTATTATTACTCAACCGGCTTGCTTCCGGTGTGTCATCGCTGCTGAATTTCATGACAAAATATATGCAAATTGAAAACAGCTATGGAAAAGTGAGCTGCATTCTTTTTGCATTCTTTCATTATAAGAAGTTCTTGGAATAGACACAAATCTTGGCCATTTATGGTTTAAATATCAAAGGTGCAAATCTACCAGAAAGTAGCAGGTTTCTAAAAACTGGTTTCCTTTATAATTAATTCTATTTCTCTAAGTAAGGGTAGTCAAAAGAGTTTGGAAACTTCTGAAGAAAATTTTCTTTGAACCCAGAGAAGAGCAACATAACAAATAATGATTTGGAACAAACTGTTCAGGGTGGTGTGGTCCAGTTAACAGGCCTCCCACTGGACTGGGAGTCAATAGACATAGGCTCTAGTCCCTGATCTGCTGTCTGTCACTGGGCAAGTTTCTTCACCTCTCTGTGCATCTGTTCCTTTTCTGTAATATGGAGATGATAAGAATACAGCCTTTCTCCTATCCTTGGATTGTTTTGTCCATAAACAAAATAAGTTTTTGGGGACAGGTATCTTTTGCTATCTCCTGATCTTGGTTTGGTCCCCTGTAATACAAATAGTAATGGGGGGGTGGAATGAATTTGGGGTGTCACAGCGTGGCTGGCCCTTGTAAATGAAGTATGTCCAGCTCCCCAGTGCTCCCAGTTTGGCCAATTAAGAGGCCATTGCAGCAACTGGGCTATCAATGGTCAGGGAGAATCTGAGGGGAGAGACAAGAGAGAAACTCCATAAGAGAATGATCCAGTGAGGTGGGGCTGCCAGAATCAGGCAGAAAAAAGGCATTTGACCGCTGCCTGGACAGTCAGGAAGGCATGTGAGAGCTGCCAACGGCCATGGGACTAGAGGAGATCCCTGAAAGAGCCAGAAAGCGTTTCCTGGGGGAAAACTGAAGTCAAGAGAAAAGCAAGAGGGTTTGCCGGGTGACCTCTCTAAGCCAGAGAGTCAGGGATGGCAGGTGTTGAAGGCAGGAGGAGCAGCAACAAAGGAACTTTTTTGCTGACTTTAAGCCTGAGAGCTGGAGCTGAGGGTCAAAGAGGGCTGAAGGCAGGTGATCACTGGAGGTGCTTACCTGCTGACATCTCCATGCTGGAGAACTGGACCCTGGGGAACTGTGAGAGGGTTAGGGAGAGTGAGAGGTGCTCCCCTGGTAAAGGTTATCTCCCAGCAGAGAGACTGTGGAGGTTCTCGCAGGGAAGAGTGGGGTTGCACCCCGACTGGAAGGGGTGGGGTGGCTGTCTTGGCACAGGGATAGAAGAAGACTGACAGAGTTCAGATGTGGTGCAAGGCACATACTGTGTGTAGTATGTGAGGCATCAAGAGATGAGAAGTTTGGAGTTTTAATGACTACTGGCACTGGAGTGATAAATGGACTGTGTGTTGGGACTTACGTTTTGGGATATTTGTGCAATTCTTTGTAATAAATCAGCCCCAAGGAGGGATTCTATTGAGGCAGGAGGGTCTGTAGTGGACTCCTTGGGTTATCTGACAGGGGAAATTGAGGCGGGTGCACCAGTTGTGCTGTAGCCTGCCACAAAAGGGAGCTCACGTTGAGGCCACCTTATGTTGGGCTGGGGGAGGGGGAAGAAATCTCAGGCCACTTTAAGTCCAGAGTGAATAAAAATTGTTCTGTGTGTAATAGTCATGGGACTCAGAGTCAAATATAATGTTTACCAAGAAAAAGGGGGGGGGCAGTTCAAACCCCAATTCTGCTCTCAATTAAATCTCAGGAACTCTGTAAACTTGAATGGAAAATTCTGCTCTCATTCCCAGTCATTCCAATAAGTTCACTGGAGTTGTGCCAAATTTCCATTGGAAAAAATCCGTTTAGAATTTGTCCATTGGGACTGTTTTTGTCACACTTTTACTTGTATTGTCTTATACTGTTTGAGGTCTGACAGAGTTACAGCTATGAATGATATCGACTGAGCCATCAGCATCCAACACTATTGTATTCGATCAAACATCTGGGAGCATCGTCAGTATGTTACATTACCAGCCGCTCATTGAGCTTAATACTACAGTACTTCCAATGTTCACAATTCATTGGGTAAAGAAAGGAGTCTTTCAAAAGGTTCTATCTGTGTGTTTAGAAGAAGACATAAAAGGCTGAACATCTCAGGAAACTTGTAATGGAATACAGAGCTGTTCCCTTATTTGTGACTGATTCAGCAATATCTGAAAATCATTACCATCTGATAGCTGTTTAGTGAAATGAGGTGTTGGTCTCAGGTCCAGTTCTCAAGTGTTTCACCATTGCAACTGGGAATGGTTGGTCATCTCAGCAACCTGAATAGAAAATCAGTGGGCCTAAAAATGAACCTACTTTCTCATTCCTAGAGGTTGTCCTTTCTGTTTGGAGTTGAATCAATGTTATGCCTGTTCTGGTGCCCTGTACTGTAGATGAAAAATGCACCTCAGTCTTTAGGATTGTCCTTTTGACACTTCTCAGCAGTAGAAAAATTATAGTTTTATTTTTGTCTTTAACATCTGGTTGGTTTTTTAAACGTCTGTGAATAATCTTGGGATACCCAAGTAGCAACATAACCACGGTTTGTAATGGATGCCCTCTATTATTATAGTCACTATGGAAGCACATTTATAGCAGGAGTTGGAACTAACAGTGTGGCCAAGCATCTACTGGAGTTGCAGATTAAACTACTTGCTCATTGAGTTTGAATCAGTCACCAGTGCAATGGGGAGGAAAGGGACAGCATTAAAAGACTGCAGCACTGCTACCTACGCTTTAGTTGTTTTGTGGAAAGGGGATGTTGGACTCCAGGGCAGCCAGTCTGGCTCCTTTCATTTGCAATAAATCCATCTTAAATAAGATGAATGTGCTTATGGTTGTGTTAATGGTGATAAAAAGATGCTATAATGAGAAGTATTGCTCAAAAAATTTTCAGTGGAACAGTGTTCTGTCAGAAAAAGCCATCTTCATCAAAACTGAAATGTTTTGCAGGAACATGTCAATTTTGATGAAATTGTCAATGGGAAATTTTCAAAATAATTAAAAAACAAATTGGAGTATTTCATTTTGTCTTTCCCATTTTGACATTATTAATTATATTATATTATATTATATTATATTATATTATATTATGACATCATGACATTATCAAAATGAGATCTAAGAACAGTAGGACAATGGAACAGATTGCCTTGGAAGGTTGTGGAAGCTTCTTCACTGGAGATTTTCAGAAGGAGGCTGGACAGCCATCTGTCTTGGATGGTTTAGACAAAATAAATCCTGCATCTTGGCAGGGGTAAGTCAAGATGACCCTTGTGGTCCCCTCTAATCCTATGATTCTTTGATTTGAAAATGTTTTGACATTATTAAAACAAACCCTTTCAATAAGACCATTTCCATATTTCTGAATTCATATTGTTTTGAATCTCTATTCTGTGAAAATTTTGACTTTTTATCCTAATTCAGGAGAAAAACAATTTTCAGTGTCAAGGCTGGAAATTCCATTTTCTAACTTGCTCTAATTATGAGCTTTGGCTGCACCTATATTTTCTAATGCAAACATATAATAAACATATAAGAGTCCAGCTCTGTGCTGTGAATTTCTCAACCTTTAGACCCCCTTCATTCATTTGGAGATTCATTGTAACATCTACCTATAACCTTTGATTGACCATGTATGGGTGCCGATGCTGCTGTGCAGTTTTACATGCTGGTGTGCTATGTATCCCACACATATGAGAGCTCTAGTGATTAAAAGCTGCTCAGAGAAGTAGCCAGTCCTCACAAAGGATTTTCACAGAATAAGGATAAAGGCTTTTAGAGCAGTGCCCCCACTTGGTAGCAATGGTAACATCAAGGACATAGATTTGGGGTTCTGAAGCAGAGCTGTAAAGGCCCTACACAACACCAGAGGTACTGGCCATCAACATTATGCAGAAATATTTGCTGATGGCCCCATTGGGAGTATCTCAACTTTAGGAAGTCATTTGCTTGGCCTGCCATTAGCGAAGATACAGCAATGACAGGAGGCAGGGAGGGGGAAGGAGACTAAGATAAAATAATGGTAAAAGGACAGAATCTAATTAACATAGTTTTCAGTTAGGGGAACCTAGATGGTGGATCATTTAAACCTGAATATGTTATGCAAGCCTAGGCAATCCCTCATAACACTCCCTTCTAAAAACTGCTTAAAAAAAAAAAGATCATCTTTTAGCCCTGCTATTACTTTACATTGATGATAGGAGGTTAGAATATGAATACAGTTTGAAAGATAGTACCATTTCTTTGATACATCAAAAAGCACTCTGCAGTAGACTACTACTTTAGTAGGACACTTATAGTCAAAGCTAGTGTTTGAGTATCCTCCTAATGTCATATTACAATGACAGAAGCTCTAGATATATCAATTTAATCTTAGTTCAAAAAAACTTTTAGTTCTGCTTTAGCGAAGTCAAATGGACTTTTATACTTTTTCAGCTTGAAATTGGACAACGAATAACTTTTATAGTAAAAATGAAATGCAGAATATGGTTGAAAGGGTAATCGTATTCAGTGTTAAAAAATAAAGCACTTACTAGTTATTTAGCACCAAAGTTTCCTGATAGGAAACTATGCTAACAAGAATGAGATTACAACATTTAAAAAATAACTTCTTTTACTAGTAAAAGATACTGGGTCTGTATCTCCTTTTACACTGGTCTAAGAGCACTGACTTCAGTGAAGTTAACTTCCATTTACAAGATGAAAGTGAGAATTGGGCCTGCTCTGTGGATACTAAACTGGTTGGTTTAGTACCATATAATAACATAAATTAATTTTGAGTCATATTTTGGACTTTTAAAAAAAAATCTGTTTAATCAGTTGTATTTTTTTTAAAAAACCATACATATGTATTCATCTGTAGAATTAAAACATAACAAAATATAGTTGTCACCAGTTACTGCTTTTGCCAAACCATAAAACTAATCCATAGAGTGAGTTGCACTCTGAATCTTAAAACTTGGCAATCCAAGACTATGAACTCAAAGGGTTAAGAAAATGATGTAAATACACAAATCTGATCACCAGTAAAATGTCTAACAGGCTTGCCTGAGTTGTAAAAACTCCCAAGCCTAGATATAATCTAGTTCAAGGATTAAATTATGTAATTTAAATTACCTGCCCTAAATATCAAAAATGATCTGCCCTAGATATCAGATGTTAGGTGGTTAGCATTATCTGCATGTATGTAATTTTTTTCTAGGTAGTATCTTAACTACATTAAAAGAAGCAAGGTTTAAACTGCCTACCTGCAGAGAACAGCGTATTCTCTTACATCCAGTGTCGCACTTTCAGACCTGCATTGCTCCATTTTTGTTGTGTTTGTTATGATTGGCTGGGAGCCCTCCGCCCAGTTAACAAACTGCCTTTCCAGTTTCCTCTATTTTGAATCTTTTGGGATCACATAACAGTGGCAGCAATGACAAAAAAATAGCAATTCAAGAACCTGAATAACCTGTCAGTTTTCCCTTGTCATGACTGCAGTAATGAACCTCTGTAGAGTATTCTGGAAGTAAACTATCCAACTCTTTGGTTTGCTTAAAAGGTAGTTTGTGGTCAGGTACCAAACAGATGTGTCAAATTACTTCACTTTAATTTCAAGTAATTGGTGAACACAATTACTCTTGTGCTCAAGGGAATAAAAAACAATGCAATTCATGGTACTGTCCCCCTCCGAATAGAATCAACTGGAACTTGCTGCTAGTGGGTATGTTACAGCTGCCCATGACAGTTTTGAATGGCACATATTTATGTATGATATAGTCCATCTGACCCTAGATCTTTGGTAACCAAAACCAAAGCATCTGAAGTGCTCTCTAGAGGTTTTTGTGTGCATTATCCTACTCTTCTAGTTCTCTGATATTTGCAGTAATAATTGCTTCCTCTGAATAAGTTTGATATATACAATATTATACAGGTTGTGGAATCTCCATCATTGGAGACTTTTTAAGAGCAGGTTAGACAAACACCTATCAGGGATAGTCTAGACAATACTTAGTCCTGCCATGAGTTCAGGGGACTGGACTAGATGACCTCTTGAGATCCCTTCCAGTCCTATAATTCTATGATTTAGCTTCAGATTGTTGTCCTTTGTTCTGCATGATTATCTACAAAGCAAACAAAAATGCACATTGTTTATTAATTGTGTTGATACAGTATGCTTGGATCCATTATTCCTTATTCAATTTTCCTTAGTAGTCATTATATAATTATGTCATGGTGAAGGGTGGTATAATAAGGAGCACATAGGTGTGTATTTTTTCCAGAAGACTGAGAATTTCTCTCTTTTATGGACAGCCTAGTTGGACTTTTGTTTTTACTGCCTGAATTTCCTCTGACTTACACCAGTGTATTGCCTTTGATTTCAGTAGCGTTACTCCTGATTTACTCAGCAAGTACAGCAAACCTCAAGTGGAAAGCCACTTCTCATGAGATTTCCAGTCCAGTTTCTCAGAATCAAGACATCTTGCTAGTTCAAATTAAATTGGGATACACTTATCTGAGCTAAAACAGCCTGCTGCAGCCTTGGCTATCACTGGTTAGAAATCCACTGTATTTCTTTAAACTCTTGTTTAACTGTAATTGCTAATAAAATTGCTTCTGAAGAGGGTTTCATCGCTGTACTTTATTTAGTGGCATTGCTCTATTTCCCCTGTTTCTGTGACCACCACTGCAGCAGACTGGGTTCTGCTGCACTTAAACCAAACTGAACATCCGCTAGGCCACCTGGTATGTGAAACACCTTAAGGGACTTGTGAAACAGTTTGGTGACCACATAACAAACCACCGGTTACACAGTGTCTCAGTCAGACACACGTGCAGAAGCAGCAAAAGGGAGGGAGGGAGGGAAGGAAATGATGACCGTGCACTTTTAAAAGTCACCCATGTAGACAGGTGAGTTATCTCTATGAGTTCAGTTTTTAAAATTAACCACTAAGCAGACTAGCTCTAAACCCTCAAACTGAAAAGCTTGAAAAACATGATACAGACATCAAGGCCTAAATGAATTCCCAGGGGCCAGATGGAGTTCTATAGTCACGGGGCCACTCAGAACAAGATAAAGCACTGCATGCTGGAGCTTGTATACTCCATGGGCTCAACCACTGTACAAAAGAAGATAGCAGCTGTAGCAACATGCTCCACTGTATGTACATTAAGACTAGCTCTCAAAGTCCTAGTGTGTTATTGGTGAAGGCCATCAGTTGGCCACGAATTGGATATCTTGATTTGAGATAACACGACCTACCAACTTGTTCAAAAGGAAAAGCTCCTGAGGAAAGGGCTTAATGTTAAATATGCAACTCATTTAATATTACTGTATATTTTTGGAAGTTAATTACTATTGTCTGTAAAATGAAATAAGGTAGTACTAGGGTGGGGAAAAAATACAGACTAACATGGCTGCTACTCTGAAACTGGGAAAAAAATGAGGATTCCTTCCCCCCCCCCATTCACTTATCTCCCTTTAAAGCTACTCTTAACCTATGGAGGCAACCAAGAATCATACTGTGAACTATTGTGTGGTTGTGCAGCAAAATACAAATTGAATCTGAATTCTTATAATACAAAAGATGAAATATATTATTCTGTTGATTTCTACATCATCTCCAGTCGTAATGAACAGTAGGCAGTCCAGGTCCAGTCGCCAAACAAAGAAGATGGTTTGTACGATGAAGTGAGTCTTTCAAGAGAAAGGAAAATCAGATATGAGATTTCTGACTCTCCAGCACCATAGGACATTGTTGCTTTGCTAGTTCACCAAATTTTGTTTACGACTGTATTGCATGTGTTGCCTGTACATCCTGTGCTGTAAGAACTTATACTCTGCCTTCATTTTGTTTGATAATTGATCAGTAATTTAAGTCCCCTGCTGATTTTCCTGTCTAGTTTACAAACGTTCTCTCTCTTATTAAGTTTTGAGGTGCATTCAAAATAATCATAAAAATATTTAGGGATGGTGAAAAACCCAAAATGTCAGATTGAAAATTGGGGGAGGGGGGTATTTTCTTGAAAAAATCAACATTTGGGAAATTTGGACCAGCTCTAATAACAGCAGTTGAAAACTTGGCTCAGTAGCAGAAGCTCTCCAGGCCACCTAATTTCTGCAGCAGTGGAACTCAAGAGCATTTCAGTAGCCTCATTTAAAAGTTCAGAATGGAAGTTAAGCGAAGTGTACTACCCTCTTAATATACCACTCTGGGTTGAAAACAACCAGCTATTCTTAGAGGTATATATTGCAAACATAGATGACGGTAGGATGTCTTCTCTTAAGGATGGTAATATACATGCTGCTGTATGGGAGTGTTCTCCTAGGGAGGCCAAAAATGTCCTAAGATCTATTTTTATGTTTGTGAGAACAAACCTTAAGGTCCAAATATGTAAATCATCAGAGCTCAGTTGAAATCAATGGAGTAATGACATTTTACACCAGCTGAGGATTTGGCCCAGGTTTTAAAAGCCCATTGTTTTTCATGCCTACAGTTTACCTTATCTGGCCCCACATGTTTTAAGCTTGCCAGCTCCAACTGTTGGAAACTGAGTGTCTGCCTTCTCTTGGCAAGCTGCTCCCTTCTTTAATGTCTCTTCTTGCCATTTCCGCTCCCTCGCTTCCTGCCTTCAGCACACGTCAGCAGCATACGTCCACCATCGAAGCTGTTTCTTTACTGTAAAGAAAGCACTCATCAGAAGTTTTATGGAAGTGTTTGAGACAGACCATCTGCACTGCAGCAAAGTTGATTTCTGAGCTGCTGAAATGCGTCTTCTGAAACTTTATACTTTATTTATTTTGCCTTCTCTCTTTGTGCGACTAGAGAAGATGAATCTCATTCTGAGGTTTTCAAGATAAATGGCATAGAGAGAAAGGCTAGGGTTTCTTCAGGCCAAAGTCTTTTCTTTGTACTCTATTTTTTTATTTTACTTTATTTCTAATATTTAAGTCAAGACTCTGCTGTACCGAGAACAAAAAATAGACAAAACAACAACAAAAACAACAACCTGACATGTTGGTTTGTTTTAAATCCTGATTTGTATTTTCAGAACACCTCCAACCTGAGTGGAAGATTTTAATTTTCGATGATATTTCCTATCCTGTTTCCTGGATGTATTGAGAGAATATAGGAGAAGCCACTGCAGCTAACAAGTTTTGGTCCTTGATGTCATGTCCCCACCATTGAAAACACCATGCACTGAAAAATCATGAGTCCAGGACCCTCAAAACTATGAGATTTAAAAAAATATATATTTTTTTCATTATTTTGTTTTCCTCTGATTTCTTCACCTGTAGAGCACAATTAAATGATGTTTACAAGTCTTTATTCTCAACAATGGGGTCCAGAAACTTTTTATTTCAAAATGAAAGCTGAGATTCTCAAGTAAATCACTTGACTCCAGGAGCTGGGACTTTAGGACAGACAGCAAACAGCTCATGATAAAACCACAAGAGTTGTCACTACTGACACTACACCAGGATAAAGGAAACCTTTCATTATGCCTTCAAGACTCAGTAATAAATTAAAAGGAAGCAAGATAAGCACTGGAATAAATTGCCTAGGGAGGTTGTGGAATCTCCATCATTGGAGATGTTAAGATTAGACAAACACCTGTCAGGAAAGGTCTAGATTGGGGTGGGCAAACTACGGCCCACGGGCTGGATCCAGCCCTTCAGGGCTTTGGATCCGGCCTGCGGGATTGCCACCCCCGGGGCACCGCAGGCCCGACGCCACTTCCGGAAGCAGCCGGCACCATGTTCCTGCGGCCCCGGGGGGAGGGGGAAGTGGGGGGGGGGCAGGCGGCTCCACGCGTTGCCCTCACCTGTGGGTTCCACACCCAAACCTCCCACTGGCTGCAATTCCCCGTTCCCAGCCAATGGGAGCTGTAGCGGGCCGTGCCAGGGGCCACAGGGATGTGGTGCTGACCACTTCTGGGAGCAGTGCGGGGCCAGGGCAGGCAGGCAGGGAGCCTGCCTTAGCGGCTTGGTGCCGCTGCCATCACGGAGCCATTCCAGGTAAGTGGTGCCGGACCAGAGCCCACACCCTGAAAATCTCCTGCATCCCAACCCCAACCCCCTGCCCTGAGCCCTCTGCCGCACCCCTCCTTCACCACAACCCCCTGCCCTGAGCCCTCTGCTGCACCCCTCCTGCATCCCAACCTCCTGCCCTGAGCCCCCTCCTGCACTCCGCACCCCTCCTGCACTCCTCCTGCATCCTAACCCCCTGCCCTGAGTCCCCTCCCGCACTCCATACCCCTCCTGCACCCCAACCCCCTGCCCTGAGCTCCCTCCCACACTCCGCACCCCTCCTGCACCCCAACCCCATGCCCTGAGCCCTCTGCCGCACCCCTCCTACACCCCAATCCCCTGCTCTGATCCCCCTCCTGCACCCCAACCCCCTGTCCTGAACCCCCTGCTGCACCCCACCCCACCCCGGACCTCAACCCCCTACACTGAGTTTCCTCCCACACACCGCACCGCTCCTGCACCACAACCCCCTGCCCTGATCCCCCTCCTGCACCCCAACCCTCTGCCCTGTGCCCCCTCCCGCACTCCGCACCCCTCCTGCACACCAACCCCCTGCCCTGAGCCCTCTGCTGCACCCCGCACCTCTCCTGCACTGCAACCCCCTGCCCTGAGCCCCCTCCTGCACTCTGCACACACTTCTGCACCCCAAACCCCTGCCCAGAGCCCCTGCCAAATCCCACACCCCTCCTGTACCCCAACCCCCTGCTCTGATCCCCCTCCTGCACCCCAAACTCCTGTCTTGAGCCCCCTGCTGCACCCCACACTCCTCCCGCACCCCAACCCCCTGCCCTGAGCTCCCTCCCACACTCTGCACACCCTCCTGCACCTCAACCCCTTGCCCTGAGCCCCCTCCTGCACCCCAACCCCCTGCCCTGAGCCCTCTGCTGCACCCTGCACCGCTCCTGCACCGCAACCCCCTGCCCTGAGTTCCCTCCCACACTCTGCACCCCCTCCTGCACCCCAACCTCTTGCCCTGAGCCCCCTCCTGCATCCCAATCCCCTGCCCCATCCCTACATTCATGGCCCTGCATGCAATTTCCCCACCCAGATGTGGCCCTTGGGCCAAAAAGTTTACCCACCCCGGTCTAGATAATACTTAGTACTGCCATGAGTGCAGGGGACTGGACTAGATGACCTCCTGAGGTCCCTTCCAGTCCTATGATTCTATGATTCTAAGTTTATAGGATACATTCAGCATGGCCACTTGTTCATTAGAAACCAAATATTCTTTCTTTGCAACCCAACTCCTGCAACTCCCACGTACATGGAGAAAGTGTTGGAATTACTCTAGGACCCACTGCAGCTCAGCTCCATAGTTTATGGGGGAGCCTGCGCCCCAGCTGGCTCTTCTGATGTCATCAGACACGGCCATTCTGACTGGATGTGCCATCTCTTCTCTTTGCTTCAGTCTTGGAGAGGATTGTGATGCTAGTTTATATTGTGGAAACTACAGAGGAGGAAATAAAAGGAATTTAAAGAGGAGTGGCCAACTCGCAACTAAGCAAAGACTTTACTAGACATTTTTCTTGGATGAATATTTGTCAGAGTCCTGGTTTTGGTCCTTCACATTTGCCTGCCTTCCATCTCCCACTCTCTACATTGCTCGCTACTGTTCATATCTACTGGTGATAACAATGGAGACAGCACTAATGTAAACAGGGTGTGGTAACTGCCAGTATTTTAATCACTGTGTCATCTTGAGCTGCTCTGAACAGGGTTAGATGAGATGTGGTAAGAGCCCACTAACATGTCTACATTAGTGTTCCCTTGCTGGAGGAGCTAAATTATTAGTATAACCATGGAAATATGCACTGCCCTGCTCCAAATTAGTGTAAATGCAGTCTTTGTGGACAGAAAATAAATTATTATAACCTCATGAAGTAACCATGTGTCAGCCCTGATAGATATCAAGGCTATATTGTTATTTCTTAACACATTGCTTTTTTTCCTCTCCATTCAGGCAAGAAGAAACCATTTTATAACACATTTGGGCCATAACTATGTTTAAACATGGGTAATTTTTTTTATCATGGCCTTCCCTAATTATCAGAATAATCAGCGAGCAATACAAACTACATTCCTCCCAAAAATTCTCGTGTCTCAGTACCAAAAGGGAATTCAAGCACACCAGTGATGGAAAAATCACATGGGGTTAATGACAGAGGGAAATAACTCTTCATCTGATGCTGCAAAGGCAAGGCATGAAGAAAAATAACATGCAGAAATATTGAGACTCACTTAACGCCAAATTATCAGCCATTCTCTTCTCCCAGCTCAACCAAGGACCCAAGATCAACATTTTGAATCCCTGTGGATTCAAAATGGATCCCTGTGGAAGAAACCAGTATAACTTAGCCCCCTGAAATACACAGTAGTGGAAAAAAATCTGAATAGGCAGGTAGAGGGTTCTGTAAACATGCTGGGATTAGAGTAAAAAATATTCAAGAAAAAAATCAACGTGAGAAAAACTCTCACCAATGTGGCAATTTTTCACTGCACAAGGCACCTCACCTTCAATGGATCTTTATAGTACATATAATGTACATTATTTACATCTGATCATTTAGTTTAGTAAAACAAAAAAGCACCATCTGCCCAACCGCACTTTCCTTCCAGGAAATTGAAATGAGAACGGATGTTGTCTTTCACTGCTTATTTTTCTTCTTTTTCATGTTTAACTCTTAGTACAGTAAAGGTATGTACAAAAAGAAAAGTGAGACATATATTTGTTAGCAACTATTTCTCAGTGTATTCATCAAAAATTATACCTGAAAAAGACATCCATGCATTGCTATCTAAATAGCATTGGAGAGGAACTGATTGTCTATGTTCCTCAACTGCTGTTTTAGGTATATGAAATAAGACACATAGTTAACTGCAGAGTACTGTGGTCACTTCTACCAAGGACATCTCACTCCCGAGAATAAGATTCCTGCCCCACTTTCAGTGTATTTGGAGTGAGAGAGATACAGTACAAAACCCTGTGTCCTCAAGTAAGCTAGAGTCCATCCTTATGTACTCAAGCACAAATTCCAAACATGGAAAATGAAAAGGTTCCATTTATATTTTGACTATGTAAGCACAACTGGGGTCTTTGGTACATGGAGTGAACTGCTGAAGTGGGTGGAATCTTTATTCTAGACCCACTGAAAATTTTGCAACATGAGTCTGTCCATTTTTTTAAATTTTTATATGCCTTGTGTAGCTAAAATAAAAGAGCAATATGCCTAAAGAGGACAAATAGTATTGCTTCAATCATGAACCTTGGGGAATATTCTGATTCCCAAACTCAGTTCAAATAATGTATCCATATAAATGGGGTTCAATCCACAGGTGCACCTAAGGTGAGGTCAGAGAACCTCCTCAGGGACGAGGAGTCAAAGGCAATGTCATGACATCTTTTCATCTCCCTTTCCTGGAGGTAGCTGGTCGCCGCTTTGACCTCTTAACATAAATTAGGGTAGCTTGAGGACTGCTCTAATTTGTGCTGGCTAGACCAGCTGACTCCCAATTAGCTTTCCACTGGCTGAGAATTGGCTGGAGGACTGTACACCTAGACACCCCCCTCCCATGTGTGGCATAGCCCCTTTGCTCGTGCATTCATGTGGTGATGCCTCCACCCCCAAAATGCATCTATATGAAGCACACCTCTTAGTGGCAGTTAGAATGTGATGCTAATGATGTCTGGAAAAAAGTTGTCTGGGAAGGTTAGGTTAGCAATGGAGTGAAATAAAATTATGAGTTGGATAAAATCTCTTTCCCCTTCTAGAACATCCACTTTTTCTGATTCTTAATATTGTAGCCCATGTAATGTGTTAATGCTTGGACTGGGGACTAAGTTATAGTTACAGTATTTTCAAGGGGTCTTTTCTACCCTTAAGAATTCCAACACTCTAGTGTATTTATTAGAATTTTAGTCAGAATCCAAAATTATCCTTGGGCTGGAGCCAAAGATGTTTCTAGTGCATGGGAGTAGAGGAGAACAGCTTTAAAGAGAGGAAGGACAGTCCAATAGTTAGACCTCTAGGCTGGGCTGAGGATTCAATTTCTGCCCCACCACACACTCCTGTGTGACTCTGGGCAAATTACTTTGTCACTCTGTGCCTCAGTTCCTCACCTATAAAATGGGAATAATAGCACTTCCCTACCTCACAGGGTTGTTGTGAGGATAAATACATTAAAGATTGTGAGGTGCTCAGATACTACAGTGATAGGGCCTTATAAGTACAATTGATAGATACATTGTATTTCCCTCACATCTCTTGGTGATGCTCTGGTCACACCCATTCCCTGACCAGCACCTTCAACTTGCTGGTTGGCTCCAAAACCACAAGCAATATGTGGTTGTAGGAGCCGTACATGGCTGCACCTCCTGCCATTCTGACTTTCTATCATCATAGGACTCCAGTGAATTAAGTCCCTTTTCTCTCATTATTAATTAATAGGCTTTAAAATGCCCTTTTAGAAAGTTTAGCATTTTTTATTTTTTACTAGAAGAGTGCAAAACAAAAAGCCTCCAAAGCTACCTACTTCTCAGCTGCTCTTTAGCTTCAGTAATCAACAACTCTAGCTCAGTTTTGTATGCAGTGTTTCTTCCTGATGAGAAATGAGTGCACCAAAAAAGGGCAAATAACATGATTGTCTGGCCGACTGGGATGCACCACCGCCCTCAGAATTGCTCAGCTGCATGGTACAGACCCTGCACTGCTAATAGAAATTCTTCTAGCTACAGGACTTTGCTTTTGGAGCAGGAAGATCACAATTCCATCTGCACTGTTGCCATGAAGTACTGAGTGGGAGTTGTGTATAGGGCAGTGACAACTGTGAAGTTCCTAAGTGGCCATGGATTGTTTTAGAAGAAGAAATCTTTGAGTGTTCACCCATTTTTAAAGCTAGTTTTAAACAGAGCCTTTTTAAAGTTTTTGAAGTGTTTAGTTAACTGTTTTAAAAATATTATTTTCCATTTTCACCTTCCTTTTCACTTCTAGCTGCCAACCACAACCAGAAGAGCCAAATACCACGAAGAAAGGCCTTCTGTGGTATTTCTGGCTAGGACAGGGAGGAAAAATCTCATGAGGCAGACTAATCTTATGAGATTGCTATCCCAGTCTGTCAGGTTTGAGTGGTTCTTTTAGGTGCCCCAAGTAACCCCAAATACTTACCCTTTTGAAGTTCAACAAGCACTGATCCCAATACAAATATTTAAAACAGGGATGGATCCGAAACTAACCTCCCAGTCCAAACACCCTCAATCACACAGGAAATCTTCAAACCTTTCTCTGAATTTCCTGGACCTTACTAATGGGTCAAACCAAATACCCCAGATCAAACGCTCTAAACTCTGGGGAAGTTCAGCTATAGATCCAGGTCCCGCTCCAAACTGCAATACAGCTCCATCTAAATGGTCAATTTAAAAAAGTCCCTTAACAATTAAGTCTTCAATGGGAAACCCTGACAAGCTCTTTCACTCTGCGAGCACAGTTGGGTGCTGCTTTAATAAAAGAACTCCAGTAGCACTGCAAAGCAGGAGCAATGCAGGGTGACTGTGATATCACTGTCATGTGAATGAGCTGTCCCAGTACTGCAGAGTCTGCTCTTTACTGTATACAGAGACACATCAATACTGAATATAGTGTGTTAGCAAAACAGAATGGAAATATTTTAGGTGAAGAATGGTTTCATTGATTGCTTTGCTCTACCAGAATGGGGTGTGTTTTCAGGCATTCTGATAAATGTGTGCTATTTTTCAGCCATTCAACGTGAAGTGCTGTAGATTTCTTATAAACTTTTATTGCTCACCACAGGCATGAAAGGATTGATTGCATTGTTTCAGGATTTCCTAACTTCTGAGGCTCGGGCATTTTAGCCAGTCTTACTACAGCATGTTGGGGTTGGGGCGGGGAGGGGAGGGAGAATATTGCATTGCTAGTGACATTATACTATTGAAGTGCCCATAGCCAATTTCTTACTTTTATATTTTAAAGATCAGCCCATCTGGTGTATAATATTGTAGCCAGTAGCCTGCCTCTCCTACTTAACTTCTTTACATCTCACAAGGCTTTTGAAAAGATTCCAGAAGGCAATCTCACTGGATATGATGAGGATTATGGTCCTGTTATAGCCACTGGGAAAAAGGTCCTCCAGCCACGGGCAGGGTTTTAAGGGACATTTTATATTTTGCTTTTGCTTTTGTCTAGCTCTGGCTGCCTAGGAAGAGTAAGTGGAAGCTTCAGCTGGTACAAAATGCAGCCTCGGCATTGGAGTGCAGAAGAGGCTGTTGATATCTGAAAGTGAGTAGGCAAACTTGATATGTGAATGTGCACGCAGAGCTCATTTACGGCAATGGGTCAAGAGTACGCAGCTCAAGACTGAAAGGCAGCAGGCTGTGTGTGTCTTGAGGGACCTCCACTGGTGGGACAGCTTTGTTCTGAGCCCTGCACTGCTGGCTTATTCATTTCCTGGTGCGATTCAAGGTGTTGGTTATAACCTTTAAAAGACCTAAAGATTCTGGATCCAGGTATCAAACAGCCCACTGCACCCCTATACTCTAGTTTAGACTCACCAAGGCATTTTTGCTGTTTCACACCATCTGTGATTAGACATTTCTCCTGGCATGTGGAGCTCAGCCCCTTTGCTGGTTCAGCACAGCTCACTTTTGGCAATTTTCAGGAGATGGGTTACGCAGGGCATTTTGTTGTTTGTGTTTTATAAATTTTGGGTTAAGATTAGACTGGAACTTCCTCCCCCTGCCCCCCCCCCCCCCCCCCCCCCGAAAAAAAGACAAAGTTTTGATTTGGTTGAACCCAAGTTTGTATCCTGATCCAAAATCTGGGATACTGGTTCAACCTATCAAAGAGCTCAAAGCCAACTGCAAAGTTAGTACATGGATATGAATTACTTCCAAGCCTGGGGATGTTCAGATCCAGAGGTTTGTTCCAAGCCCATCTCTACTAATCTATATGATTATTGCTTGTCACTAATATTTATTAGACATGTAGGGCCTGGCACTACTCTTGGTTATAGAGGTGAAAATCAAGAATAGCTCACTTGAAATCAATGGTGAGTGAATGCTCCCAGTGTCTACTGAAGCTACCTTAGGGAAGAAGTGGGCCCTTAAATATTGTCAGCTCGGTAAATATAAATGGTTCAGCTTACTTAAGTCTCAGTTTTTGCTAGAAACCAAGTACTCAGCCTAGGCAGTCACATATTTAGCATAAACCTGGGCTGACTGATCAGAATCTCTCCCTCCTTTCCAGGGATTCTGGGGAGGGATTTATGGTCTCATTCAAAACAGTAATCCACTCAAAGTGAAATTCACAGGATGCAAACTAGACACAGGGCTAAAGCCTCAAAACTGAGATCCAGAACCAGATTTCAAACACTGGGGTTGCTGAAAGTGAGGTTTGGGTCCAGGCCTATCTGTTATTCAAAGTCTTCCTCTTATTTGTATGAATCCCATACAAATGCCACGCCGTTCTCAGCCAGCGTAAATGACCTTTAAGTGTTTCGTATTTTTCATGATAGACAAGTTTAACCTGTTCTAAATAAATAACCTTTAATCATTGCTCTTTCTATCAGGCAGGTGTATGATCCTCACTCAAAAGTAAGCCTGTATAAGAATCATAAAGGAAACAGAGGCTAGTATAACAATGTGTAAAATATAGCACCAAGCAAAACTGGGAAGAAGGAAGTCGAAATACAGGGAAGCCAATGCAATTTCTTGCCATTTAAAGTGTTGCCAAAGTCCTTTGCATTTGCATACATGGCTTAATGATGATTATATGATATTTAAAGTTACTACAGCATACTGAAGATCATTTATCAGTACATGTTTCTTACTATCTGAGTCTAAAAAATGCAAAGATCATTTAAAAAAAAAGAAGAAAAAAAAAAAAAAAAAAAAAAAAAGCTTTATGCCAGCCACCAAAAAGTAATACTGTGACCTTTCTGGATTTAAAATAAAAATAAACTTTCTAGTACCAACATGATTTAAATTTTCATGAACAAATAAGCTGTTTCACACAATGGAAATGAGTAATAAACTAGGACGAGAACTGTGACCAGCCTGGGACCTCTAAAAGACCCCTCTGGACCTGGCAGGAGCCTGCTCTTTCCATCTCAGGGAGAAACCCCTGCGCTGGTCTAATTACCTTTTTAAATTCATATCTAGAACCACAGGCTGCCTCATGGGATTAAGCACAGTATGCTTTGCAAATTGAAAATAAGATAGCTGTTAGGAACATATACTTGCCTCTATGATTACAGCAACAAACAAAGGCAAAACATTAATTTACATCTATTATAATGGAGAAACAAAGCCTGGGCTTTTCTTCATATTATAAGGCAAGAGATGAATTTGCGAAAGGTGATGTTCTAAAACACGTAGATTCTGAATGAGAGAGAGACTCTGCAGGGTAGGTAACTGGCAAGTATAACATCCACCAAAAGTTATCAGGATTCAGTAAATCATTACATTTATTTAGCCTAAAATGGAGGTTTTTTTCTTTTTTCTTTTTAAGTAAAACGATTCAATAGTGAGTCCAAAGTTTATGTGTATGTGGGAGGGAAGAAGGGGGCTGAGGGCAAGGCAGAGTGGTTATAACAGCAATCCCACCATGCCCAGGTCTAGGCTTTTTAAAGGTATTTTATCTGGTAGAAATGAATACAGCATTTACAAATTGGAAATAACTCTGTAAACTCAGATAAGATTGTCTTGGTAATATTTTACCAAGAAAGCAGCTCACCACCGCTTACTTTCAATTAGCCATCTAAATCATAGCCTATACAAAAAGCAATCCCTGCTGCCTTGTAATAAAAAAAAAAGAAAGTTAGACTAGTTCCTAAGAGTTTTGATTCATGTTGCTGAATATGGAAGATCTGTAATCTTCTCCTTGGAGTCTATAGTCTATGTAACTGCTTGAAAGTACTTTCTTTCTGCTGCTGGCAAAGATATTTTTTCTGAACTGAATGGTGATTCATTATAGATAACCCTTCCTGATTAATTTTGTTTTGACTTTAACTCTGGAATAAGAATGTAAGCAGTAAAGCACCTTCCCCCAGATAGTAACTATGCAGCTATTTTTAGACTGGTTTTGTACTTTGTGCAGAAGGAAGCCTAAATTTAGAAAAAAAAAATTGAATAGTTGATTGTCATCAAAAGTCTCAGTTGTCAGATAATAAGTGGCATTTTTATTATTTTATTTATTATTTGTGTGTGATGAATAATAAATAAGAGACTTCCTCAGAATTTATATTCAACTTCTCTGTCTTCTGTCAACATGATCCATCAGATGAAGGCCTGGTTAATCAAAATCGAACTCATTAATTTGCACTGAGTCACTTGCAACTCATAACTTAACAGTGATCTATAGACCGGCTTTTGCCTTTCCTGCGTGCAAATAGTACCATGTTGGTAAATTTCAGCAACTCAAATACTAAGACGCATGCTGCCTTCCTTGCCCACATTGATTTCAGTGCAACAGGCTTTAAAAAGAGGGATAGATAGATAGATAGATAGATAGATAGATAGATAGATAGATAGATAGATAGATAATATCTGTATTTTAAGAAAGTACTGAATATCTGAAAATTAGGCCAGATCCTCAGCTGGTGTAAACCAGCACATGGAGCTATGTTGGTTTACACCAGCTAAGAATCTAGCCGATGAGTTTGCTTTCTTCCTCCCCAGTTTTTCATATTCAAGGTATGTTTTATTTCATTTTTGCAAAGAATTTAACTAACTCGGTTCTCTGAATACACTGATGCTTGTGTTCCAATTTTGTTTTTGAAATTAGGGAAAACCAATGCCATCTTGTGTAATGAAGCAATCAACAAACTGTTCCAGTGTCACTGTTGAGGAGAATTTTTTAACATTAAAATACAAAAAAAAAATTAATTCACTGAACCTTTATATTATATATAGAGCCATTAAAAAAAAGAAAAAAAAGAAAAGAAAGGTGAGATCTAGGTAGAAAACTTGCATGAATGACCTTATTTGCATTTGCACATGGGTTAGTTGTATGTATGAGGATTTTTGCAAAGTGGATCATCCTCTTCTGTTTAAAGTTATGATTCAGCAAGGTACTTATGCACAGGCCTAACTTTTAAGGTGGTGAGTAGTCCCACGCAGGTTAGTGGGACTGCTCCTGTGTTCAAAAGTTAGGCCTATGCTTAAGTATCTTGCAGCCTAAGGATCTAAAAAATATCCAAATATGTGTTAGAATTTAACTAGTTAATTTGAGCAGAGTTGTACATAGCTTCATCTTCCAGGCTTAAGAGTAAACATTTTTATCTTAAAGCCACATATCTTAAAGGAATGAATAGGATAATTTTAGCGTTAGCCAAAAGGATTTTATTTAAATCTCTGTAATAGGAAGAAAAAACATTTTTTTCTTGAAAGCATCATCTTCCTGTTTTAGAACTGCAGTGCTTGAGATTTGGGTTCATTAAGATTCTGACCAACCTGCATCTTTCTGGTACATGCTTCATTAAAGCTTCATTAAATCTGGTACATTAGCAAATAGATCCATTGCTCAGAACATGTCAGCAGCTTCTCCCGTTGAACAGGAGTTGCAAAGAGTTTAAATATTAGTGTGAATGCTACAAGTGCAGAATCCAATAGTGGCAAAAATGCCTGTCTGGCCCAGGCATTTAAACCATTTTTAGTACCTTTCAGCAGCACCTATTCATAACAACCATTGTCAGCAATGGGTGAAATTGCTACTGCAAATGGGACTTCAGTGCTCTGATATTAAGATATGGTACTAAGAACCACTTGTTTATGCGGGGCTTGGCATTTAGTATTGCTCATACAGCTCTTGCAAGCACATTCCAAAACCAGAAAGAGACAGGCAGAGGGAGCACCTATAAATATATAATATAAATGTATATATATATATCATTGTAACTGTAATGAAAACCTAGCAGCCGCTCAGCTGAGGTAAATGTGACACGAAAGTTCTTTGCAGATACGGTATCCACAGCCTTCCAGACCTGATTTCCAAAAAGAGTCTAATTTAAAAAGAAGGTATTAAGTTTATTGATCTGAACCTGACAATTGCATAGGTGGTGATTTCATTACTGTAAGTGCTAATTTCTGTTGTATTTTCAGCTAAACATTTGCTAAATAACAGTTACTCACTCTCTACCACAAGTTGGTCTGTTACGATAAGAAGTAGGATATTCTTTACTCTATGCAATATATTGCTGACCTTTATATATCCACCCTGCTGCGATCCTTTCTCTACCTGAGTAATGTCCTCAGCAATAATCCCACATATATATATATTGACAGATTTATACCAACACTGCATTGTTACACTTGACTTACTCTTTTTTTTAATTATGTAAAAAAAATCACATTAAGCCGAATCTAATTACTGCAATGTATATTAGAAGCAGGGCACCATCAAAATTTTATTTAAATTAATCAGGTTTTGATTTAAGATATTAAATTCAAATTAATCATGTAAAAATGGAAATGATCCTTGACGTGCTTCCAGCTGTGACTTCAGTCTGTTTTCTCGTGTGAGTCACTTTCGGGATGTCTTGGGGGGAACATTACAAAAATTCACGCCGGTGCTATTTCAATTAGAGTTATTTAGCAGGACAGATGTAAAGAATATGGTATAATTAAGAAGGAGCTGATGACACGGCTACAGATTTCCGGATTTAAAAAAAAAAGAAGAACTGCTAGTGAAAACTGACTATTGGTCATGTTGCCCAAGTTCAAATATGCTGAGGTTAAGTACTCATTAAGGAAGGAGTGAGGTCTTTTGATAGATCATTGGACACTTTCTCTGGAGCAATCTGCAGAATTCCACCCTGGAAATAACTTTGAAGTTCCATTAACATGCAGATGATACCTGATAATATAATTTTAACATCCTTAAAATAATTTTACTGCTCACCGTGTCTCATCTTTTTTGACTGTTTTATTGAAAAGGTCTCAGAAAGTGTGTATGTATGTATGTATGTATATATATATATATATATATAATAAAATATTGTTAAATTCCATCTTGAATTTAAGTCAAGAGTGTTGTAACTTGTTCTATCACTGCTTCAACAGGGTTGGATCCAGCACTAGCCCCATGCTGCCTGGTTAACCCCAAGAGAAAGGGTATGGGGTTTTCCCACGTGGAGGTGTGACTTAGTATATATTTATAACGCTTTATACAGTCAGTATTTCCACTTAAAATATGCCCCACATATTTTTTTCTCCACCACAAACATTACAGACACCCGAACACACACTTTTTTTCCAGAACATATTCTAGTACCGTTGGAAGTAAAGTCTGGAAATTCTTTTTCTAGCAAACAAAATTCCAAATCAGAGATTGTATATCTCAGGGAACTGATAATGGACTTATAGAGTCTTTCACATTCTCATTACTAGACTCTAGGGCTGAGCCTGTCTACTCCTTCTCTGCCTATTCACATTGAAAATAAAATTAATAAAAAAGCCCAAAAACATGCACTGGAAAAATCATACCAAATTAATTATATGTAAGTAATACTTTCCATGAGCTCTTTTCCCATTCCTCTTGTAATCTTCGTCTGCCCTCCATTGTGGCCTGTTGTCACTTCTTCTTATGTTGGCCTGATCCTGCAAACCATGCCCTGACCCTAACTCTGCAAACACTTAGTTCTGTCAAATATAGTGTTTGCTACTGAGAGTGCTCCCATTTCAGTCAGTAGCTAGCTGTAGACTTGGCAGCATTTTCAGGATATGGCCCTAACATTGTGAGTTCTTTGATCTAGAGACCTTTTCTTCTTATTTGTCTGTGATGTCATACAAGTAAATTAATAGTAATTAACAATCAGATGTCTGCTTGGTCACCTGTGTGACTAGAAATTGTGTTCTCAGTCCAATTCTAATGTGCGTGTTCACCGGTAAGAGTTTTAAAAGCACTTAAGTCACTTATCAGAGGGGTAGCCGTGTTAGTCTGAATCTGTAAAAAGCAACAGAGGGTCCTGTGGCACCTTTGAGACTAACAGAAGTACTGGGAGCATAAGCTTTCGTGGGTCAGAACCTCACTTCTTCAGATGCAAGTAATGGAAATCTCCAGAGGCAGGTATATATCAGTGTGGAGATAACGAGGTTAGTTCAATCAAGTCACTTAGGGCCAGAAATGGGAGTTAGGTGCCTAGGCACTATGGAAAATCCTATTAGGCACCTGTCTGCACCTAAATAGCTTTAACAATATGGCCTTTAGGCTCTTAAGTGACTTAGGCATGTGACAGCTATTGCAACAACATGCAATGTCTTTAGGGACCATACTGTATTAAGTCTATGAATACTTTATGTATCATTGTGGGACAGGGGTTGTACTCAGCAGCTTGGAGGGAGGAATTCCTCCAGGAATTAAAAACAGGAGGGGGGCAGTGATTAAGGTGACTCGTTCATAAGATCATAAGAATGGCCATAATGGGTCAGACCAATAGTCCATCTCGACCAATATCCTGTCTTCTGACAGTGGCCAATGTCAAGTGCTTCAGAGGGAATGAACAAGTTGTAAATACCTCCAGAAAGGTATCACCCGAGGGGTGGCTTGTATATACTGATTCAAACTGGGCTTTCCAGAGACCAACAGCCAAAGAAAGGGCTTTTGGTACAAAAAAGCTCAGTTTAAACTAAAACAGGACCTTCTTTCAATTCAGCAAACGGACAGGACCCTCTGACCAGGGAAGGGGGGTGGAAGGAGAGTTACCCTTGCAGAAGGATTGGAAAGACTTTGGCTAAATAAGATGGCTGGGTGACCTATGGTAAGCTTTTAGTAAGTGTGTAGGAACTTTTATTGATTTTATATGTTTTCTCTCTAACGCCTTTACCCTAGGGATAAAAACATTTTGCTTTGTGAAGGCTGATTAGTAACTGGCATACACTGTTGTGGGGAAAGTTTAATCACAGGTGCTAGGCCCCTGTCAGACCTCCTGGGGAAATCGCAGTGAGGTGCAGAGGGACTGCAAGCCTAAACCCCTGGTACGGAGGGAGAGAGACATGAGTCTCCACCAAAAGAGGTGATGCCTGAAGCCTTAAGTGGGAGACCTGGAGGAAAGGTGGGGGGAGGGTTTGTGTGCTACAAATTTGCAGCTAATCCTGAAACTGTTACACAGTGTTGTTGTAGCCATAATCATCCAAGGATATTAGCGAGACAAGGTGAGTGAGGAAATATTTTTATTGGACCAACTTCTGTTGGTGAGAGGTCAGAAAGACAAGCTTTGGAGCTCCACTGAGCTTTTCTTCAGGTCTGGGAAAGATTCTAAGTGTGACAGCTACATACAAGATCAAACAGGTATGTTAGCATAACTAGTTAGCACATATTCTAAGGGACAATTCAAGGAGAAATGGCCCATTAACACCCCTGTAGTTATAGGGCAAAAAATGGGCTTAATGGGTTACAGATTGTTGTAATGAACCATAAATCCAGTATCTTTATTAAGACCATGATTTTTAGTGTCTCATAAAGTTATGAATTTAAGCTCCCCAGGTGGCTTTGAAAGTTTTACCCCACATGACAGAAGCAACCACAGCAATTACCAATAGTAACTGACAAACTTGTTGTTATACCTGAATGGCACATAGAATTAATTAACCCTTGTCTAGAAGATGTTCTTTCACAGTAGAGAGCTGGTGTTGGAGAGCTTGAACTGCCAATATTCTTATCTGTAATCTATCTAGTTTTTTTATAAGGTTGCCCAATGCAGTGGTATCCCTGTGCCTTCTTGTGGTATGTGCGGGCCTTCAGAGAAAAAGACAAGAATATGGAGATACAATATGTGATGGTGGCTAATGTAATGACTTTTTTCTTTTCATGAGCTACAGATGACCACATAGCTGATGAGTGGTGGAGAAATTAACCAAACAAAAGGTTTACTTTGCAGGCTATCCATAATGGATGAAAATTAAAAGCATATTACACTTGCCACCACTACATATTATTTAGATTTCATGGCAGGAGAGTGTCTGCAGAGCAGATATACAGTAGGCATAAACTTTTTGTTATTAGCATAGTTGCTCATATTGTTGTTACAGTTGTAGGAATTATATGATTCATTGATGGTTTCTACTTCCCACTCATATGATATAAACCTACAGAATGATTGTTCTTTAATAGTATTTAAAGATATTTTTAAAACAAACCATGTGGGAGTTTAACATAATAATGGTTTCATTTTTACAGGAAACACTTTTTTTTGTATGACTGTTTAAGTAATAAAACTGACTCCATATAAATAAAATGAATGTAATAAACCTAATTTGTTTAAAAAGATGTGATAAAATGTTTTCAATTTATATATTTGTCCATTATTTGAATTTCTTGCTAAAGAGCTGGAAAGTACCATTTCTTTCCCTGGGCTAGGCTGTTGGCTGAGTGATGGAACTAAATACTCCCATGTGAGTTACCAGGTTCAATTCCCATCTGTCTCTCTCTATTTCCTCCCACCCCCTAGAAACTGGGAGCATTAAAAAGAATACTGGCCTTGATTCTTATATTGTTTACATTGATGTAACTCCATATACACTTCAGTGATGTCACTCATCACTAGGCTGCTGTGACGTGCAGATCGGACCCTATGTGTTTGACCGCCTCTACCCCAATCCTGCAATTGCATCTGCATAGATGGATTTCTGTGTCCACAAGAAGTCATTTGCATGGTCAGGGCCCAAGTGTCTTGGCAGCTCACAAATGTTCCCTCTGGCGACTTAGGAAGTGGTGTTGATAGCCCCAGAAAAGATTCCTCTGACTCCTCTCAGTTCTTGACCCAGGGTGATGTTTGTGATGGAGAGTGCAAAATTGCAGTGGGATAACTATTGGAGAAATCCTTAGGACTTGGGTCTGTAGTAGGGAAAGATAATAAAAATATTTCCCTACCCATCTTATCCTATTCCCTGGGGTAAATACTACTGGTCTGTGGCTCTGCATTAGCAAAGGTGTCAAGCACCGGGGATTTTGTCAGTGAAGTGATGATGCAGCGCCAGTAGAGGGAGTCAAGAGCCCAGATCAGTGAGATGATAATAATAACTAATTATAATAATAACAATTAAAAGGGGAAGGAGGCCTTGTGGTTAAAACATGCCCAGGGATGCAAAATGTCCGTATTCAATTCCTGGCTCTCCCATAAGACTTGTTGTGTGATCTCAGGCAATTCAATACTTTCTGTCACCTTTTGTCTCTCTGGTCTATTTCAACTACAAGCTCTTTGCACCAGAGATTGTCTCTTACTCTGAGTTTTCCAGTGCCTATCACAATGGAGTTCTGATCTCAGCTGTGACATCTAGGCACTGACATAATACGAATAAATAATATCAATGAGAAGACTTTGTATTTCTATAGCATCCGAGCATACCAAAGCACTTTAAAGACATTAGTGAATTTTATCCTCAGAGAATCTTGACAACATTTTATAGAGGAAGCAATTGAGGCGCAGAGAGGTTTGGTGACTTATCCAAGGCCACACAGGAAGTCTGTGGAAGAACTGGTAGCAGAACCTTTGTCTTTTGACTTCCAATGCTTCCTCTCTTAATCCAGGTCCTACTATACGGAAACCATCATTACGTCTTTTTCTGACTGCAACTCAGTGATTCATTTGTTTCTTTATAGCCAACATTTTAAGTTTGAGACTATTCCTTACTAATGATAAGAGCGGTATGGCAGGTGAAATATAAGGCTTAATGTACCATGTGCCTCTTTAAGTGATATGAATTCTGCTTTGATTTCTGGTTATTACATCAGAAAATCATTTTATGAAAGTATCAGAGGTCTGTTCTGGATTTTATAGCTAGAGTCTATGTTACAGGGATGTGTTGAGGCACTTCTCCCCAGAGCTCATCAAAAAGAGCTATTATGTTAGTTTGGCAGGATCAGTTTTCCATAAACCAATGTTGATTTGCATTAAATACAGTATCCTGATTTAATTCTTTATTAATCAAGTCCCATATCAACAGCTCCATTATCTTGCCAGTGATTGATGTCAGGCTGACAGGCCTATAGTTATCCCGGTCATCCCATTTACCCTTTTTTAAAATTGGCACAACATTAGCTTTCCCCCCACCCTCAGTCTTCTAGAACTTCCCCTGTGCTTATTGAAAATCAATTAATGGTCCAGTGAGCTCCCCAGCCAGCTCTTGTAAAACTTTTGGATGCAAGTTATCTGGACCTGCTGATTTAAAAATGTCTAACTTCGGTAGCTGTTGTTTAACATCCTCAAGATATATTAGTGAAATGGAAAGAATGATGATACTATATCATCTGTTTTTCCAAAATACAGAGAAGAAATATACTGAATACTTCTGCCTTTTCTACATTATTGACAATTCTTCCACTTCCATCTAGTAATTGACCAATGTCAATGTCAGGATACTGTTTATTCCTAATATATTTTTTTAAAACTACTCATTGTCCTTAACTCTGCTGGCAATAGAGTTATCCTTGTGTTCTTTTGCTTCTCTTATCAATTTTCTACAATTCCTAACCTCTGATTTATATGTATTACTATCAACTTCCCTTTTCTTCCATATATTATAAACAGCTGCCTTTACTTCTTCTCTCAATAAGGGAAGAACAGGAGTACTTGTGGCACCTTAGAGACTAACATGCATCCGAAGAAGTGGGCTGTAGTCCACGAAAGCTTATGCTCTAATAAATTTGTTAGTCTCTAAGGTGCCACAAGTACTCCTGTTCTTCTTTTTGTGGATACAGACTAACACGGCTGCCACTCTGAAACCTGTCTAAATAAGGGGTGTTTTTTTAACCAATATGGCCTTCTTCCTTGATCATGGGATTGCAGCTTTTGGGGCATCTAGTAAGGTATTTTAAAATGATTCCTAATTCCCATTCACATTTTTTATTAAATTCTTCCTCCCAGCTGATTTTGCTCATAATGGTTTTCAGCTTTTTTAAATTGGCCCCATTAAAGTATCTAGTGGATATATTACTGATGTGGAATCTATTTGCACATTATAAATGTGATCAAGTCATGATCGTGTGTACCTAAGCTACCATTAATTTTTAGTTCTGTGATCAGTTTCTTTTCATCTGTTAAGACCAGGTCTAATATAGCTGCAACACTTTCTGAATTATAAAATTGTTATCTATAATGTTTAGAAATTCCAGAGGTGTTTTAGTACTGTCAGCATGAGACCTCCAGCATGTCACTCAAAGTTGAGGCCCTTCCACTGAGAACATCATCCTTCAGCTTCCAGATATGCAGCATTGCCAAAGCAAACAGTTTTATCATGAGTCTTGCTGTATTTGGTGTTATTCTTAATACCTCAGCTCTTGGAGTCATGGGATCACATGAAAATCTCAGCCTCCATTTACTTTTTAAGTATAAGTTTCTAGCAAGATTGCCAAGAAAAACTTGAAAATATGAATCCTAAATGCTCAAAGCAAGAAAGCAAATAAAGACAAGACAACATATATGATATTTTTAGAATCGCATGATTTTAAGACAATTGCACATTTTTTGAGGTGGCTGATTCATGATTTTTTGAACATTTGGGGTTGGCAATACTGGACATGGCATCCAAATGTGATCCACATCATTAGCTGAGTGGTTAGTGGGAAAAGTGGAAGCTATAGTTATTTGCCTGAGATCTGCATGTGATTCCCACAACTTAATGTAAATAAATAAATTTAAACACTGTACAATGAGCGAAAATGTATTTTAGTTTGAGGCTGCATTTATCTGCACATGCAAAGTAGAAACCATCAAGCTGTAGAATATCAGTGATATTTTACTTCAAACCAGGGATCTTGCAGAACTCGTACACCTTCGAAAGAAAAAAAATCTCTTTCCAGAAGTCACATCTGTATATCCTCTTTATAAACATACTCAGAGTGTGATAGAATGGCATAGAATTTGGTTTTGATATGGAGCTTTTCATACTCAAAGTATCCCAAAGGCTGTTCTATGCAAGTTGAGCATTGATAATAATTCAGAATACTTTTAACAAGTGCTTTCTTCAGTTTTGACATCATTTCAGCTGCTTGCCTCTGCTACAGGGAGTTTGGAAATTCTCCTGCTTTCCTTCTGAAGAATCGGGCTATTTACCCTTATGATCCCATAGAATCATAGAAGTTTAGGGTTGGAAGAGACTTCAGGAGGTCATCTAGTCAAATCCCCTGCTCAGTGCAGGACCAACACCAACTAAATCATCCCAGCCAGGGCTTTCTCAAGCCAGGCCTTAAACCTCTAAGGATGGAGATTCCACCATCTCCCTAGGTAACCCATTCCAGTGCGTCACCACCCTCCTAGTGAAATAGTTTTTCCTAATATCCAACCTAAACCTCCCCCACTGCAACTTGAGACCATTACTCCTTTTTCTGTCATCTGCCACCACTGATAACAGTCTAGCTCCACCATACCCAGGTGCAGCAGTGATTTTAGGTGAAACATTAATTGTGAGTTGTAAAGTATGTGCAGACCCGGAGAAAACTGGTGGAGAAAGTCATCTAAATTAGAAAAGACTGACATGAGGAAATGCAGCTTGGCGCAGTCTAATGCAGACACATAGGTCCCAATCCTTCAATCAGGGCCACACAGACAGATCCTTGTGCTCCTTGACTGCCCCATGTAAATCAAGTTGTAGAACTGCGGCTTTAGTCTACATGTAGTTATATGTATGTCTTAATTGAATTTGGTTAATAGTCTATATTTATTTATTTATTTATTTATTTACACCTTCCAAATTAGAAACCCCGTGAAAATATAGGTTTTTTATAAATCCACTAGACCACTTAGAAAAGTTTCAGAGGATCGTGGGAATTGCTGCATCTTCTTGGATACAGGGAGCCAGATCCTCAATTTGTATGAGTCTTCATAGCTCAGTAGAAGCCAATGGAACTAGGGCATTCAACACCAGCTTCTTTTTCAAAGCTAATAATTCTGTCACTGTCACTAACGCAAAAGGAACAAAGCCTTACAGTTTTCCAGTCTCTGTGATATACCCTAGAAGGTTTTCTGGAGTCTCCTATCCATCTACTTCTGAAACATTTACATGGAGATCTTTTCAGCCCACTATATTTTCCCAATTTTGTAATATTCCAGCATTGTGCATTGTTTAGCAAGTCACTGGAACTTTACAGTAGCTTAGCCTTAGACACCAAACTCATTTTAATTATAAACTAAGTATAAACTGCAGCCTCGTCAGAGTGATTTTATTGCCCCATTTGCATCAATTTTGGTCCTTCATTAGATTTCTCATTATTTGGGGCATCAGGAATTTAACAACTGACAACAAGCAGAAGACAGCTGCTTTCTACTTTCAGACGTCTCTGGGTATATTTAGAAACTTAGCCTTCAAAGTGAGCTGTTTTGCTTGCTCTATTGTACGATGCATCATTTCTCAGTAGGACCCACATGTTTGCTTTAATCTGATAGGGTTTTTCTTGTTGTTTTTAACCTACTTCCTCTCTAAGAGAGGTAAGAGAGCTGTAGCAGCAGCCGTCAGTAGCAAATGAAGTGGGAGGAAGCAAAGAACAAAAAAAAAAATAGTCTGGGATTTATAAAAAGAATGTAAAAATCTTTGATTATATAATGATGTACAGTAGATGCCAGTAAACAGAACAGGCTATGGCATCACAGTTAGTTTAGCACACTCAATACTTTTCACTTTTCTGATCTGAAGGCAGTTTTGAAGCACCTGATGCATAATCAATGGGTTACAAGTTGCATAAAAGCCCCCAGATAGCCAGAGCCAAAGTTGGGAAGAGAAAGAGAGAGGATGTGGTGGGGAATGACATTTGAAACAATAACTGCCAGCACTACATTGATTTTTGTTTAACTGCGGTGAAGTTCAAATAATGCATCTAAATAGGGTGTAAAAATAGTCCTGGCACATGCACTGGAATATTTTAATGGCGGGGGGAAAAAAAAAACAATGAAAATGAATTTAACCAAAGTCAATTAATGATGAATTAATGTAAAACCGTTGCAAAGTTCAGAAAGCAGGTAACTCCAATGGAAAGCCTAATAGCTCTTAGTAGGATGAATTGTACCTTTTAAAATAGGTATATATTTTTACCAGGTACAGATTAAAAGACCCAGGAAGGAGATCTGTATTGTAAATGATTTTTCCTGCTCAATAAGGGCAGAGTGCAACAGCTGTGACCACCCTCGCCCCAAGCCTCCTGTTTTGCAAAGATCTTAAGCCAGTAGGGCTGCTGCACTGGGAGCCCTCTTGGCCACAGGTGAGGAATCTAGCCATCTTCAATACTCAGTAGGCCAATCAAGCTGGCCCTGCGTGAGGTAAGATGGATAGTCTCCCTGTGTGCCTTCAGCTCCCTCTGAAATTTCAACAGATCAATGTCACTGTGGTTTTTAATTACCCCTCTGCTTCATCATTATTTCATGGGCTTTAATATGCCCTGCAGGACACAGCATCAGAGAATACAGATAAACAACCACCAAGCACCATTCCCTCTTGAGGTGCTACAAACACTATCTGAAGGGAACCATAACAATATAGGGCTCATTTCCCTTTGCAAACTGACCTCAGCATTTCCATGTTAACTTCGCGTACACAGTCTTAATTTATTTGCAAGTGTATTGGCTTCGCTATTTCATTCTGGCCTGAGCACTTTTCTGCTTCAGAGTGAAATTTGTTGCTAACATTGTAGGCTGGTTAGAGTGGCCAGCAATGCTCTTCTATTCACTTAATGTTTGCAGAAAAGGAAAACAACCTACCTTTGCAAACTCTGTATGATAATCCCTAATAATTTAACCTAAGTGTAATATAAGCTTTATCAGTAGATGAATCAGAGAGCCTCCTGTGAGGAGCTGAATAGTCTTAAACTCCATTGGCTTCAGCAGAGGTGCTCAACATCTTGCAGAAAGAAATGCACATTGAAGGCTCCATAGACTGAATTGTGATAGCAGAAGTGAGAATGTATTGAGACGATTTATTAGGCCAGATTCCCAAGGAGTGCTGGAGGCAGTTAAAGATATGGGCACAAAGAAGCTCCTTACACAGCCCTAACCCACTAGTCCTTGGGCACGTTCTGTGCCAGGCCAGTCTGCAACATAAATTAGAGTAGCTTACGGGCTACTCTAAATTACACCAGCTACCAGTGGTCCCAAGAGGCTGTTCCGGGGGGGACAGAGATCACTGGGGCACAGTGATCCTCTCATATGCCCCTTTTTTCCAGAAAAAATGTCAATATTATCAAAATCTTCCATTTTTTGCTATATTTTCCACAACATTTTAACTGAAATTGTTATCGAAATTTTAGGTTTTAATACAAGAACCATTTTATATCAATGTAGGTGAAAATGTAGATAGCAGACATGCCAGCTCTCACAAATTCATCGCTAGAGAAGTGATTTCTAAGTAAAATTAAGCCTCACTCATGAGCTCGCGTGAGTTCTATTCCAAGATCACGAGTAAGGCTTAATTTTACTTAGAAATCACTGTCAGCCCTGGGCGGCTGGGATACTGCTGTCAGCCTCCTCTGTCCCTCCTCCCAGGGCTGACAGCAGGAGCAGCTCCTTGAGGGGCTGACATTGGGAGCCCAGTGACCTGGGGCTGACAGTGCAGCTCCTCCTCATGGGGCTGACAGCAGGAGCCCTTCCTCGTGGTGAGTTGGGGCTCTGGGTGACAGCTGGTGGCTGCACCCCTGCCAGCCTGGGAAGCAGGAGAGGGGACTCCACTGCAGCCCCCTTCCCCCCGGGCCTAGGGAGGGTGAAGAACCCTAAGAGGGCAGAGGTGAGGCGGGTAGGGCTGAACTATGACCTGGAGGGGGGGCTGAAGTGAGGAGGGAGGACTTATGGTGTAGCGGGGCTGTATTAATTGTGGGTTCTGAGCAGGTGAGTACTGGGAAGGTGAACTGAGGGTGGTGGGGGTCGATGGGGTTGGGGGGTTGAACTGATGGGGTGATATGATAGGGGGTGGGGGGGTTAGGTGGGGAGAGAACTGATGGGGACTGGGGAACAGGATTAATTGCTGGGCAAGAGACGGCAGATGTGGGAGTGAGAGCTCCTGCAGCAGGGGCCAAAAATATCACCTTATCCAGTACATGTGGGAGAGTGGGCAAAACAAATTGTCACATGCACACATCCTGGGATAGGGAGGGGAAGTTCAAAAGTCAAGAGACTGACCTAAAAAACACAGTATAATCTTTAAAAAAATCTCATGATTTTTGATCTCTTGTAGTTGGCAATAGTGAGATAGAAGTTTTGGTGAACATTTTCACCAAAAAAACTCCTAGAAACTGGCTCCTTTTTGAACTCTGCAAAATGGAAGCAATTTTGAAATGTTTTCATGGAATGGGTTTCCCATTTTTTCAATCAGCTCTGTTATCTATGGCGTGAAGCTCTCTGCACCAGTGCAACACATTTATGGAGAAGATGTTCTCCTGTAGCCTGTTGTCCCGATCTTGTAAGCAATGATGAGTGAGAGAGAAGGAGTGGGGTGAGTTAGTCAGAGCAGACACAGCAGAACAGTTTTTTTGGAGGAAAACATATGCATTTCTTTGCTTATATCCTGGTGGCCCTCTCTTCCTTGGTGCGGGGGGTGGAGAGAAAGCATACTCTGTGGGTGAGATGAGGTACTTAAGTAATATCTTTAAGCATGTGAGCAATACTCTTGACTTAAATGGGAAACAGCCACATGCAGATTTCTGAAGTGTATTGCATTGTGCTGATGCTACACAGCTATCTATCATAGGTACCGAGATAACCCCCATTACCACAATATTTGAGCACCTCACATTCTTTAATGTTTCTGATCTTATAACACCACTTTGAGGTAGGGAAGGGTTATTGCCCCAATTTTGACAGATGCAGAACTAAGGCATAGAGAGGCCAATTGATTTACCCTAGGTCACACACAGGAAGGGTGTGGCAGCACAGGGTCTTCAACCCCAGTCTCCCAAGTCGTAGGTTAGTGCCCTAACTACTGGACCATCATTCCTCTCTGCTGATTCTGCCTGCCTGTCCTGCAGCACTGCAAACTAAGGTGGGGCTCCACAAGAAAAGAAGCAGCAGCTAATGGGGCTGAAGGAGACATGCCTATTGCAGTTCTGATCTCTGCTTCTCTCCCTCCCCACAAGGAGCAGAGAGAGGGTCTCAGGCACGGAGTGCAGGAGCTGACAGGTGAGGGGTGGAGCTGTTAGCAGGTTGGGCTGCCATATTTTTCAAACAGGGTTAGAAGGAGAAGGAAGTGTATTGCTGGGCTCCTCCCTGAGAGGCTCCATGCCCTCTTCCCATGGAAAGTGTACTGGGCCAGCCTGATCCCTCTGACCTTCCTCGCAGAAAACAATGCCTGCTTCTGAGCAGCTGGGACTTCATGTGGAGTTCTGCCAAAAGGTGGGGTCTGGTGTAAATTACCTGTAGAGGGGTGGCTAAATGACTTGTGTATTGATACTGGTTTGGGGAGGATCTGGGTTTTGTTGTGTTGTGAGGGAGGGCTTTAATTTATTGTGTAAGGTTGGGGGGCTGGGAGAGGGGTGGCTAAATTAATTATATTGACACCAGAAGAATAAAAATGGTAAGGGAGGGATGACTTAAGTGCTTGGCAGGGGTGGGGAGAGAAAGCTCTAGAGATGAGAGGACGAGAGGCTAAAATTATTGTATGGGGGCAGCTTGAACTAATTATATGGGAGTTTGAGGTTTGGGGGGGTTAATAGGGTATTGGGTGGCAGTCAGGACTAATACCTGGTTCCTTGGCTCCTTAGAGCACTGTGTTCAGAGTATACAGTGTACTGAACTGGTTTTTGGAGTCATGGTGACACCCAGTATGTATCAGGGCCGCCCCTGGGGGCAAATGGGGCAATTTGCCCCAGGCCCCGGGCCCAACAGGGGCCCCCATGAGAATATAGTATTCTATGGTATTGCAACATTTTTTTATGGAAGGGGCCCCCAAAATTGCTTTGCCTGAGGCTCTCTGAAGCCTCTGGGTGGCCCTGGTATATATACATCCTCCCAAGACCTGAGGCTACTGCTTTGACACCACAAATTGATTGCATGAGATCCACTGGCAGTTAAACAGACAACATCAAAAACCAGGTAAACAAACTGAGCCATGCCTCTCATACACATTGGATATCACTTAATTGTGGATAAGAGGTGATGCATATTTGATATTTAAAATTTAAATTGGACGTTTTGCTTGGATGTAAAGGCCATAGGGAATGTTCTTGTTTCCTGGGGAAAAAATGTCACTATTTTTTTTGGACAGCTAAATAAAATCAGTGACTGCTTCACTGATGGGGGCAGATATGGATTTTGAATCTCTTGTCCTTTCGAGTGTTCAGATCTGGGATTCTTATTTCTTTGAGAACAGGGGCCCAGATATTTTAAATGCCTGAGTTTTTGGGTCCCGAATTTGAAGGTGTGTGCTCAGCATTTTCTGAAAATCAGGGCCCCTCCTAGATGTTTCCAGCTGGGCACCCAAAATCATTAGTCACTTTTGAAAACCTTGGCTAGAGGCCATTTGCAAACTTTGATCTAGACCCTGGTATGCATTTTCAACACACCCAAAGTTATAAATCAGACATAAACATGAGTACAATAATTGTAGGCCAAGCAGCAGCAGTTGACAGCATTTTGTAACTATGCATTATAAAAGCTGGGTGCTGCAGTGGGTAATTGGGCAATTGGAACCACCCCCATTTCCAGAGGAAAAGTTTGAAACTAGGACTTGGAACAAAGAGCTGCACAGATAATTTGAATGTATAGATAGTAATACAGGTTTCAAGCTCACGGACACTTACATGCGGACAAGGTCATTGCCATTGTGTTTGTATTCTGCCAAGAATAGGCACCAGAAAGGCACAAGAGCAGATGTTTCTTTTTTGCCATCAGCAGATGAACTGGGTTAAGCGAGGTATTCAAATCTTGCAAAATTCACCTGGTGTAGAGTGCTAGATTTCTCTGTAGCTCTTCCAACCTCCCAGTGTCTTGGGTATATGAAGGATCTGTAGGCACAAGTGCCACTCCTCAGAAGGGCTGGCATGAAACACAGAGCTAGCAGCAAGTTTGGAGTGGGCTGTGGGAGAGGCAACAGGATCTACATTTACACAGATTGATTGATTTATATTGTGGTAGCACCAGGAGCCTAGTCATGGACCAAGAGCCCCCATGTGCTAGGAGTTGTACAAACACAGAACAAAAAGACAACCCCTCTCCGAAGAGCTTACATTCTGGCCCCAATACTCTGTAAACACACTGTGAAGGTGCTAATCCAGCTGCTCCAGCCCATATGCTGCAACAGTGCTTACATGTGTGGGGGAAGCAGCAGTCCAATGGTGCAACCTGGCTTCAGGTTGGCAGCTAGATTTCATCATGCTCACATCTCCTTGTGCTTTGTGTGAGAAGAATTGGTTGAAGAATATTGACATCCATGTAGAATGAAAAGGATAGGGAAATAGAATCTAATTGACATGTGTGGTTCACAGATCTACTTGGGACATCGATTGAAATGAGTGAGTGATCGTGACCTTCTGGTCGGCTTGTTTGCTTTTGTTCAAGCTGTGAGTTTAGGAGTTCACTAGAAATTAAGTTCCCTGTTACTTCTCGATTGGACTGGAATGTCTTGCTTGTAGCTATAGAGGTCACCACTTCCACCTCCTGTGGGTTGCACCCTTCAGCTACACAGGGAGAGATTAGCCTCTCCATCAAATGCAGGCATGGTGGATTGGGTAATTTAGTGCTTCTAGTCAGAATGGGATGCTGGTTTCTGGATGAATAAGCCAGTGGCCATAGTACTTTACATATACATGCTTAGCGAAAGCATTTGTAGTCAACAATGGAAAAAAAGTCAGGATTCCCAGAGTGAGATTAGACCTCTGGGTACTCCCAGTTAGATTAACATGTTGGGTTTTTTTTTCTGGATCCAAATTATGGATCATTTGTTTAGGTCGACAGATATATTGGGCCTGATTCTTCATTCACTCACATCAGGTTTAGTCCTCAAGTTATCCCTTCTACTTATGTGAGCTAGCTTATCAACTGAACTGAGATGATGATCCCAGAGATTTCTGGTGGCTGTAGGTCTGAAGTATTATTTTGCACATATTGATCCAGTGTAACAGCCACCTTTATACATTGGCTTTTTTCATTTATACCAAGCGATGGTCCTTTACCTTCCACCAGCAGGAAGGGGCAGGGTACATGGCAGTTAATGTTACTGTCAGTGTCTTTAGGGTTGCCAGACTGACAGTGTGTCAAAAATTAAAATTTGGTCCAGCTTACTTCCATGTGAGTTAGCAGTGAATATTCACAGCAAGACATGTTTTGTGAGCTTATAGACAAAACAAAAGGAGTAAAGTCCTGTACCCTACCTGACTTTGCAATGGGATCTGGTAACAACAAAAGGAAAAGGATGAGTGAAAACATTTTCCTCCCCAATACTGAGGTGCCTTAGTCTTGTCTTCCTGATAAGCATTTAAATAATGCAAATTTCAAGGGGGAAAAAATCCTTCCTGACTTTCCTTTTTCCCCATGAACACTGATGCCATTGCATAATTATCTGGGTTGGCTTGAAAGAATGAAACCCGGTTCAAAATGTATGAGTTCATTTTTATGTTCCACTGAGAA